>NC_134790.1:24704639-24774639 GCF_046742065.1 Oratosquilla oratoria
ACCTTGTCGACTTAAGCGCCGACGACCAGCAGCCCGAGCAGTCATGCTCAGTTGCCTAGATGGAGCGACACGACGAAAGAAATTAAGGAGTGACGTCTGTTTTGGATTATGGTGATGAAACAATGTCAAATGCACCTGTCTATTACGGAAATGCATCTTTATATTATTATTGTTATTATTACTATTATTATTATTATTATTATCATTATTATTATTATCATTATTATTATTATTATTATTATTATTATTATTATTATTATTATTATTATTGTTATTATTATTATTATTATTATTGTTGTTGTTGTTGTTGTTGTTATTATTATAATTATTATTATTATTATTATTATTATTATTATTATTATTATCATTATTATCATTATTATCATTATTATCATTATTATCATTATTATCATTATTATCATTATTATCATTGTTATCATTATTATCATTATTATCATTATTATCATTATTATCATTATTATCATTATTATCATTATTATCATTATTATCATTATTATCATTATTATCATTATTGTCATTATTGTCATTATTGTCATTATTGTCATTATTGTCATTATCATTGTCATTGTCATTATCATTGTCATTGTCATTATCATTGTTATTGTTGTCATTGTCATTATTATTATTATTATTATTATTATTATTATTATTATTATTATTATCATTATTATTATTATTGTTATTATTATTATTATTATTATTATTTTATTATATTTTATTATTATCATTATTATTATTATTATTGTTGTTGTTGCTGTTGTTGTTATTACTACTATTGTTAATATTATTGTTGTTGTTATTATTATTATCATTATTATTATTATTATTATTATTATTATTATTATTATTATTATTATTATCATTATTACTGTTATTATTACTATTATTATTATTATTATTATTGTTATTGTTGTTGTTGCTGTTGTTACTGTTATTATTATTATTGTTATTATTATTATTGTTACTATTATTATTACTATTATTATTATTATTATTATTATTATTATTATTATTATTATTATTGTTATTATTATTATTATTATTGTTACTATTATTATTACTATTATTATTATTATTATTATTATTATTATTATTATTATTATTATTGTTATTATCATTGTTATTATTATTATTATTATTATTATTATTATTATTATTATTATTATTATTATTATTATTATTATTATTATTATTATTATTATTATTGTTATTATTATTATTATTATTATTATTATCATTATGACTATTATTATTAATCAATTAGATTAAGATGCTTGAAATTGGACTCAGGGATTTATAAGACAAACAAGAACATGGTAGAGGTATTAGTGATCAGTACTTTGAATAAAGACATAGTCTTAAGAAAAGATACACAAATAGGATATTTTCAAGTTTGTGCAAAACCCATTAAGATTTTAAGTGAGAGTACTGAGGAATCACCAATTTTATCAATCTGTTCAGATCAAGAAGAAACAGATTTGGAAGAGAAATACAAGAATAAACTAGAACCTACTTGTCCTGAGTTGGGTGAAAGCTTAGTTGATTTGCTTTTAAAACACAATAAAATAACTGCTTTGCCGGGGGATGCCCTGGGCAAAATAAGTGTTTTAAAACATCAGATCAAATTAAAACCAGGGACTCAACCTATCTACAGTATATACCTGCCTACAGACTAACACATTCTAAACTAGCCATTATAGATAAATTGAACACTGAAATGCTATCGCAGGATATTACCAGTAATAGGAGATATTCTTAGAAGTTTGGGAACCAAGAATAGGTATTTTAGCACTATAGATGCTCAAGTTGCATGAAGACTCACGAGAATTCACAGGACTTTCTACTTCAGTGGGACACTATGAGTTCAAATGAATGCCATTTGGGTTATGTAATAGTCCATTAACTTACATGAGATTAATCAATACAGTTCTAGATGGGTTGTTAGGAAACACTGTCAGTGTTTCTAGATATCTTAATAGTTTTCCAAACAGCAGGTGAGCACTTTAAGAAATTAGATTTGGTATTCTCAAGACTAGGTTGAAGCAGGATTGAGAGTGAAACTTGAAAAGTGTAAGTTTTTTCCGGACATTGTTATTTATTTGGGACATAAAATAGACAGGTATGGACTTAGTACAATAAATTCAAAGGTTGAAGCAGTAAAGAATTATCCTGTTCCGAAAAATGTAGAAAAAGTTAGATGTTTCTTGGGATTGACAGGATATTATAGGAAATTTATCCAAGGATATGCAGACAAAGCTAATCCATTATGTGCTTTGTTGAGGAAAGATTCAAAGTTTATGTGGGGACCTGCACAACAGCAAGCTTTTGACAAGTTGAAAGATAAAGTTACAAGTTCTCCAGTTCTCATATTTTCTGATTATGATAAGGAGTTAATTCTTTGAAACTGATAGCTTACACATCTAGACTTTGTAATAGTGCAGAAAGAAACTACTCTATAACAGAAAGAGAAACCTTAGCAGTGATATATTCATTAGAAAAGTTTACAGATATGATATTGGGATATCCAGCACTGTTCAGCACCATACTTATTTTTAAGATTTTTAGCTGATTTAGGATAATTTTTGTGTGCTGAATAAAAAAATCAAATTAGTTTTGCTTAATCAGGTCAACTTTCTGAATTAAGCTACATATTTGTTTTTTGACATTTTTGTTTACATGTACGGGTATTTGAACATGATATGATGCACAATTCTTTCATATTTCTTGGAATAAACAAATTATAAAGATTTTACACGTGTCAACTTTTGACTAATATTTTTTTGATGGGACAACGGCCCGGCTTCATCAAGTACCCATGCTTTCTGTGCATATGGGATAGTAGGGAAACTGCTCAGCATTACACAAAGAAGGTCTGGCCTATGCGGGAGGAATTGGTGCCTTGCAGAGTAAGGAACGTCATCAACAATCCTCTGGTGGACAGAGAGAAGATACTCTTCCTACAGCTGTACATCAAGCTCGGCTTGATTAAACAGCTCACCAAAGCTCTAGACAAGGATGGTGGCTGTTTCACTGACTTCTGCCATGCTTTTCCATGATTAACCATAGAGAAGTTGAAAGCTAGCATCTTTGATGGTTCTCAAATCCGTCATCTCATCAGAGCTACTGAGTTTGAAAACTCTGAACTGAAGCATGAAAGGCCTTTTTTCTAATCATGAAGAACTTTCTTGGCAACAACAAGGCCAGGAACTATGCAGAACTTGTCACCAATATGCTGACTATTTTCAGAAACCTTGGATGCAACATAACCATCAAAATGCATTACTTATTCTAACATATGGATCGGTTTTCTGAGAATCTGGGATCAATTAATGATGAGCAGTGGAAGAGATTCCATCAGGACATAAAAAAGAGTTGGAGACCAGGCCATCACCATCAAAGGCTTTGAATTAAAATAAATTGTGGTTTATATATATATATATATATATATATATATATATATATATATATATACATATATATATAATATATATATATATATATTATATAATATATATATATATATATATATATATATATATATATATATATCAAGGACTACTATTACGCAGGACGTGCGCACCCAGATCCCTGGATCCGCTAGCGGAGGCCATTACTTTCTTTGTAACCTAACATTTTATATTGGACAAATATATCAAAACTAGAAACCTAATATTGTATATAGGACAAATATATCAACTATTAACTTATTCAATGCAGTATATGTTAACATAAACTTTTATAGTGAAATAAGAAAGTAATTTTAAGGCACTGTTATGCTTTGAAAAGCCAATTTTAGCCGGACTCAACAGGTATTATTGTATGAGGTTAGTGGACACCAGGGTTGGTGATTTTTTTTTATCTTTTTAAAAAATATAAAAAAATCGATTTTTTTTATTTAAATCAGATTTATTTGATTTAAATAGATTTTTTTTTTATAGATTTTAAATACTGTGGGATTGCTATCTGATATGCGATCTGATTGCCAAAGGATATCTTTAGCATATCAATATAAGGAGCAGTGTTATATAGACTTGCCACAAGTATACAAGGAACGGTATAAGCCTACATGTAGTATATATCACTGTGCAGCCCACAACAAGTTTCAACAAGATTCTTGTTGAAACTTGTTGATGGTAAGCAGCTTCTCATTGAGTCAGTTGTTGCTTTGGAATCAACCAGGAAGGATGTCTTCTGGACCTGGCAGAGTGGTTCCTTCAGGCAGAAAAAATTATCCTGTCTGGAATTATTTTGAAAAACTACCAACAACTTCTGGCAAAGGGTACCGAGCTAAATGCAAAGACTGCAGCCAGGAACTACAGGGCATTGTGTCAAGATTAAAATCTCAGAGAGATAAATGCCAAGGTCAGCCACAGCATACAGAGGCAGAAATTGATGACCCAGGTAAATAATTTTACTTATATTGTGTGCATTTCTCCCTTTTCATACGCAACTATATCAATTTGGTGAACAATGGAGAGCATGTGCAATAAAAATGTGAAGGCCTAAAGAGATAATACTTCAACTTCATTACTCCTAAATTTGGGTAATGACTATATCACTATAATATACTGTATCCACCCAACTTTGGGTGTATACTGGCGACAGGTGATTTTATTCAGCTGAGGGAAACCCGGAATTTGAATGAAATGTTAGTATATTAACATTCCTTGAAGTATTACTACTCTGTAAAAAGGATTGTTAGCCTCTTACTTATAAAGAAAAATAATAATAATCAGACAGAGGAGTGGAAACCTTGATATGGGAAAATAAAACGCTATACCTAGTAGTTCCCCTCACCAACATCACCAACAAGTTGAGACAAACATAGATACATACATACATACATACATACATACATACATAAATACATACATACATACATACATACATACATAAATACATACATATATACATAAATACATACATACATACATACAGTACATACATACATATACACATGCATATTTAATATTACTTAGAAGGTGATATAGTCCAAGCTGGAACAACATAAGAATTCAAATCAAAATATGATAATTAGAAATTATGGATATAGGCCAAACTGGAGCCATATATGAACTTGAGCCGAGATATGATAAACTGTAGGTTAAGAGATGGGACGTGTGTTGCCCCTCTCCTGTGCTCGCTTCCACGTATAATGAGTGGCCAATATATAAACCACATTACTATGGTATTCTGATTATAAATTCAGAACAACAATAATAAATGTAACAATATGTCACGAAGAACATGGGAAAAATCAGATAGAACAAATCTTGGCTTCTAGAGAAATATCAATTGTGAGTCGAAACCCATTAATCAGTTATTAATTTAATTGCTTAGATAAACTGATTAATCAAGATAAGATTGAATTTGTAAACGAAGAAAAATAAAACAAAATAATCTATGGTTATTTATTTCATTGGTGCTAAAATTCTAATTAACAGAAATCTCACATTAAATTGTTCTCGTCGATGTTCTGAACAATATGTCTTCTTCCTGTTCTCGTCGATGTTCCCAGAGCATGTAGTTATCACATTTTACCACCCATGAATTCATATACTGAAAAAGCCAAATTGCCAAGCAAGTGAGAATCTTAGACTCCAAAGAGGAAAAGAAAAATCGATGACAACATACAGCCCTGCAACATGTGACGTCATAGAAAGCGTGGGTGGGAGAATGGGAAGAGGTTAGGAGATATCAGGGCTCATAGAAAACGGATAAAATCTATTATCAAGCTTAGACTCCATGATATTTTAGTAGATTATTACACCATATAGGCCTATATAATAAGATTATAAACACAAATAAATCTATGATGTAAATCATATCATAATCTAAAAATTATATAGATTCGTATACAAACCACGTGTATATATTATTTTTAAGATATTAGCTGATATGGAAATTTCAATTGGTCATCAATTTAGATGCCAGAGTCTTCTCTGTGAGACAGATGCAATAAGTGCCCACAGAAATTTCGATCACACCTAATTATTTAGTTGGTCAATTTATGTTGTTTACATACTACAAGAAACTCACAATTGAATAATTTAACGAGAACGACGTTCAAGGCTATTGGGTTAAATATTTTATGAACAGTTGTAAATAATATTTTACATAAAATCCTGGAGATGTCCATGATAATAATAACAATAACATCAACAACAATAACATTGATAACAAGAGAAAAATAAATATATCAACATTTATAAATATTACCAGTAATATTAATAATAAAAACAGTAATATTAATAATAATAATAGTGTATACATTGTGACGAATGTGGATAGGAGGTAAAGGGAACACGGGCTGAGGGAAATGCCTCCTATCAACAATATTTATACAAATAGTAATAATAAGAAGAAGAACAACAACAACAACAAGAAAAAAAAGAATAGTAGTAATTAAAAAACATAACAACAATAATAATAATACATACATACATATACCAAGGCTTTTTTTTCCCCTTCCAAGGGAGGTAGCCAAAAAGGGAAAGGCATAAAAACACTCCCACCCATTTCATCCCTAAATACACTCCACACCCCTCCCATCCTCCCTCTCATCTGAGCACCTCCTGGATGACGGGTCATCCCTGCACCCTGCCCACCGCCCTGGGTCAGAAGCAGTGTCGCAAGACACAGCACATCCACAGCAAGGCCGCTTCATTTAATCGGCGACCCCCCCTCTCCGTCCCCCCTTGCATATAAGGAGAGGACGGGGAGAAATCCCTTCGGGCTGCGTCAAAATTTACTCACACATACTAGCCCCCCCCCCCACCCCCACCCCGCCCATTCCTCCAATAATAATAATGATAATAATAATAATAACAATGATAATAATAATAATAATAATAATAATGATAATGATAATAGTAATAATGATAATAATAATAATAATAACAATAATAATAATAATAATAATAATGATAATACACAATTTTTGTTGAAGGTGATGTTGTTTTCTGCATTAATAATTTTCTTGGAGATACTTTCTAAAGATCTCACTAATCGCCGTGTAGCAGGGTCTAAACTCTGTAGAACTCGTGCGTAGGCGGACATAATCTCCGGTCCGGATTTCGGCTCAACTGAGCTTTCTTCAGGAAATGTGTCAAGTGTCAACTAAGTGCGGTATTTGACCACGTGAAATTATTAGACTAGGGGAGATCACATGATAGTTTGAAAATATGCATAAATTATCTCCTCATCGATGGGGAGCATACGTCGGGAGCGTGTCGCTTGCCTTAAATAACGCCGACTCTATTGCTCACTGTATCCCCGAACAAGCCGCAATGCGGCCAACTTTGTTATTCAAAACTGCTCTAGGATAATTCGACTTGCTCCGCCCTGTAAAGGTCCCATTCGTCTCCTGTACTGAAGGTTATCCCATGTGGAACCAACCCTATGAGTGGGATGAACATCAGGGAAGCGTGTCACACGTCCATATAGCCGGGTTTAAGGTCAACTAATTATTCATGTAATATGTCTTGGTTAAATCTCATGGAGTAGCCGCTGATCTGAAAAAGTTATGCAAGCAGCACACCATAATTTTCCGAGGTCTTTTGGTACCGAAGATCTCGAAACACATCTTGAAGTCCGTGTCCGTGTCCATGATAAACAGCCGTACAGCAAGACAACGAGGGCAGGTGACTTAAAGAAAGGGATCATAACTCTTTTGCATAAGTATCGACCAGGCAATATACTTTGGTTGAATGAGCCCATAACACCATATGCCATGTCAATACCTAGGACTTCCTGACATGGTTCACCACTGATATGCATTGGCATTACCAGCGTATTTGAATCTTTCTAAGACTTCAATTTCCTCGCCACTTGGATGGACATACTGAACTGTATAGGTTTATATTTTTTGAGGTTTGCAGGGCTGTCACTCTCCCCCCAAAACAAACACACACACACACACACACACACACACACACACACACACACACACACACACACACACACACACACACACACACACACACACACACACACACACACATAAAGTTTGCAGTGCTCGTGATTCTCTCCACGCGTGTAACACTTGCCACCCACAACGATGTCCAAGAGGAATCCTGTGGAAAATAGATTCCGCCATCCTACCAGAGGCAGGTGGATGGTCTCCTACCTACTGACGAGGTCGTACCGTCGCGCTGAGTCCGAAGTATCAAAATGGCTGCTATGGTCGACTCTGCCTTTGATCTGTGTGATCGTGGGTATCAGGGGCACTGATCCTACTAAACCTCGTCGCTGCTCTGGCAGCACCATCCACGATAGTGTTTCCTGGAATCCCACAGTCACTGGGGACCCAGTGAAATATTACTGGATTGACATCATTAAATAAATGTCATCCGTTGTCTTCTCCGACCGAATGACGTCAAGGAGTGATCCTTGAGTCTGTGTGGATCACGATTGACCCCTGCCCAGCCAAGAGGGCGTGATCTTGGAGATGGCAACAGCCTCCCGTCAGTCGAGTAGAGCTCCCGTCACTTAGTCTCCATAGCGCAGTTACTCCTTTGACGGTGTAATCCGTATAAGGTCTGTCCAGAGTTTTTATACAGGAGAGGCAACAGAATTGTAAATCTCCGAGTTAAGGTAAGATTAACAATCGCCGTACGTAAAAGTGATTTTGAAAGTCTTCCGTGGATTATTCTTAGTTTCTACTTTGAGGTAGAGGCGATTTCCTTTAATATCGAAACAATAACCGTGTAAGGACGGAGCCTTTATCAGTGCGACCTTTCGCTCATTGTTACAGTTTTTTCAAGTACATAACTCAAGTACATGACTGAGATTAGATAAGAAAAACTGGGGGAACGGAGGGAGGGGGAAGGGAAGGAGAGAGGAAGGGAGGTGGGGGAGGGGGTCACTGAATATTAGATGTTAAGGAGAAGGTGGACCAAATGTCTGGAAACAGGCAATTTTAAGCTATCCTTAGTTGTCCTCCAAAATCCCCTTTTTTCCTCTCAAAGTCGATGTCCACCCTCAGTAGACAATTGCTCACTTTTTTCCTTTGTTCCTCTGTTGTGAGATAATGTCCTTCACCCACCCAATTGTTCCATTTTATCCTTAACCTTTCCTATTCCCAGACATTTTATCCACCTTCTCCTTAACCTTTCCTAATATTCAGCGACCCCCCTCCCCCTACCTCCCTTCCTCTTTCCCTCCCGCCCTCACCCCGTTCCCCCAGTTCTTCTTATTTAATCTCAGTCATGTGTATTATGACTATGTACTTGAAAAAATGTAACAAGCGGAACGTCGTACAAATAAAGCCCCAGTTCTCACTTGTGATGTTTATGTCGATAGATTTATCGGCAACTGCTACTTTCATACATATTTCATAAGAAAATGAGAATGAAGGAGACTGCAAGAGACCATATGGCCTACACAAAATAGTTGCACGTCCATTACCACCTGCCATCCCAATCCATAAAGTTGTCTAACAGTTTCTTAAAACAACCGATAGTTTCAGCGCTCACTACATGATTACTAAGTCGATTCCATTCCTTGACCACCCTATTAGTAAAATAAATCTTGCCTATTTCCTTCTTAAATTTAAATTTGTCCAATTTAAATTCATTACTGTGAGTCCTGCCTGTTGTCTAAATATGATTACCTTGTTTGCGTCACCCTTGTTAAGCCTTTGGTCCACTTGAACATCTATTAGATCACCCCGCACTCTGCGTCTTTTCAGAGTGTAAGTTTAAATGCCCTTACTTTCTTCATAAGGTAAATTTTTGAGCCCATGTATCATTTTGGCCATTCTCTTATGTACTGATTCTAGTGAATTGATGTCCGTTCTATACGACCAAAACTGTACTGCATTTGATTTTTTTTTTTTTTTAATTACACGGCCCCTAACTACACTTATCAAACGAAGAATGCTTGGGTTGTTTTGAAGTGCTATTACTGAAAAAGGAGGGGAATATATTTTTATCACTTTGTACACAGTACATAAAGGCAAGGGAATTCATATTGCCAGCTACGTCCAACGAACAGTAGTTGCACAAAAATGTAATAAAAACACACGAATCTAAACTTAAGAAAATAACGTAAAAAGTAGTTCCCCAATTAGGGCAGCTGAAAGGTGGAATAACTTCTCAGTTCATATGGTGAATTCTCAGAATAGAAGGGACCTGAAAAATTATAATAACTTTGAGACAACTAAAATGTAAGAAAGAACAGTAATTCTTAGTCCCGTCAAAATAAGGAGGGAAGCACACTATTGTCAGGCACCAAGGGCAGGCTTGGTTGCTTTTCCTTAATCATTCTTTTCCCTTAATTCTTAAGGGCCATTTACACGGTCAAACAGTTTGACAAACCCGGTTTGTCAGACAAGTGTTTGAAGTGATGTTTGACCGTGTGAATGGGGTATTTGGTCGTCAAACACGTTTGTCGAACGTTGAAATGCCTGGCATGATATTGGATGAACTTGGGTCGATTACATTGTTTGAGGCTGGTGGTAGGAACTGTATAATTTAACTTCATGTTGGGTTCTAAAGTGTCAGAGCTTGTTGAATGGGCCAACGCTTCCGCTGACGAAAGGGTCTGGCTTCTTGACTTTGAAATGGATTTCGAAACAAAGTCACCGACCTGATGCCTTAAAATCCGTTCAAGGCAGAAACGGCGACACAGATACTGGCTGCAGATGCGAAACAGTGAAAACAACTACACGCAAAGAAAAACAAAAAAACAAAGAAACCCTTTACAACACCACCCCTTTACCCACTGTGGGAAACGATTTGCCGTGTTAGCCCATAGGATGTCATGCCAGTTTACGAAACGCCAATGGTATGTTTCTGACTTTAGCCCGGTGACTTTGTGGCTATCCGAGGTCATACTTCGCTGACACTGCAACAAGGAGGCAAGGCAGACGAAATTACTTGATTGTACTCTTGTGCTTTGAAAGCAACGAGCCAAGAGGTTGTGTGAGCACCAGAGTAGTTTACACGTCATGCATGTTTCAGCTTCTGTCTATCTCTATTTTCTATTGGCAGGAAAATATACGGTAGGGAAGAAAAAAGTAACAACAGTTAGTACAAGTGTTGACGGTGGCAAAAACAGCTGTGATGCGTGTCGGCATGTTTCCGAATGTGTGACTCACCATGGTCTTACATCACGTGTTGGATTCGTCACCGATTACCAAAATGAAAGCTTTGAGTTAGTATGATCTAAACACGATGGATGATGTTGTGGTCTTTGACAGATATCGCATATCCATCTCCTTGTTCAAGAAAGGAAGCAACGTTTTATAGTTTAAGTGAAAACTTTCACAATGAGAGCGTCGCAAACTACGAGCTTGGAAACCTGAAAAGCTAACCGCGCCAGCAACCTATGTACTAAATGTATACAGGATTGAAAATGTGCTTACAGGGTACCGTCTATATATACCTTCATCAAAATTTGATTTGAATCTATTTATGTTTTCCACCTGGATTATTCTAATTGTTCCATAAACACACACACACACACACACACACACACACACACACACACACACACACACACACACACACACACACACACACACACACACACACACACACACACACACACACACACACACACACACACACACACACACACACACACACACACACACACACACACACACACACAGAACTATCATATGAAGAGAGACTAGCAAAACTTGAGCTACAGACATTAGAGCAAAGGAGAGAGGAGACTTGGTAACTATTTATAGAATCATGAAAGGCATAGAAACTATTGATAGAGATGATCTAATAAAATGGGATAGTAGAAATACAAGAGGACCCGGAAAGAAAATCAAGAAAGACAGTTATAGAAGAGACCTGAAAAAGAACAGCTTTCCCCACAGGATAACAGACGTTTGGAACAAATTATATATATATATATATATATATATATAGCATACATATATACATATACATATATATGCATATATATAAACATATATATATATATGTATATATATTTATATATATATGTATATATATATGTATATATATATATATATATATATACATATATATATATATATATATATATATAGTACACACACATATACATATATACATAAGAACATAAGAAATAAAGGAGACTGCAAAAGACCATAAGGCCTACACTAGGCAGCTCCGTATCCATCACCACCTGTCATCCCCATCCATAAAGTTGTCTAATCGTTTTTTAAAACAACTGATAGTTTCAGCGCTTACTACATGGTTACTATATGTATATGTATATATATATATATATATATATATATATATATATATATATATATTATATATATATATATATATATATATATATATATATATATATTGATTATGGCATAAATATCACATTAGTTTCTGGAGTTTGGAAAACACGGAGGTATACTTTACAATACTCATGTGGGGACAGTATTAAGGTGCTGGATAAATCAGTTTGTGTTATTCTGGTGGTAGCTGGCATCACATGTGCGACAGGTGCAGAAGTAATTGCTAACTCATCTAAGAGAGGGGACAGTATGTCTTCAAAGGGTGAGATACAAACAGTAGCTAAGGAACGTTTTGTGTTTCGTTTGGAAGGGTTTGACCTACGGGAGGAAAGAGCACGCATTGTTCGTCTGGCACTAGGCTGCAGAAGGCAGTTGTCTGAGGGGAAAGGTGAGGAATTTTCTGTCGAAATGTTTGATTCTCATTGGGGAGGAAGATTGCATATCAAGGAAAGGGATGCAGATGACAGACTTTGATCCATGTACTAGTTCAGACTGCTCGGAGAAGCCGTTGAAGGCAGGGCGGAGAAGAAATTATTGTCATAAGTGATACTATGTCAGGAGGGATAAATGGCAATGTTATGTTGCTTCATGGTATGTAATCTACTGAGTATATCAACAGGAAAATGAACATCAGCTACATACAATGTAACTGGAAAGGAGGGGCATGCATGAGCAAAACCGATGTCAAGTGTGACTTTTCCCAAAACAGGAAACTGAATATGTACCACCATTATTGCAAAGTGCCCGATTAGGGGGTTTAAGGACAGTTAGATGCTCTCTGGCTGCACGGAATTTTTGGAAACTCTTTTCTACCATGATATTGACTGGGGAACCTGTATCCATGGAAAGTAACAGATGGGTGGTATTTACACAAGCTGCAATGGAAAGAGTGTTTATCCAGTGGGTAGTATTAGGAAGCGTACAAAATGGGAGGGCTGGTAGGGGATCCGTTTGGAATGGAGTCATGAACAGGTAGTCATATAGGGGGAGTGATACTTGAAGGGAATGGTACATTAGTATGGAGAGCTTAAGACTGAAATGCACGACAGCGTTCTGTTGTGTGAAAGTATGTCCCATAGTGATCACAATATTTTATAGGTCATGCTGACTGCCGCTTAAAACAGCGGTTAGCCAAATGGCCTGGTTGTGAACAATAGTAGCAAATAACTAACATGTGAAGATGAACTCTTTTGTGTTATGTACCGTGAACGGTTCCTGGATAAAGTCTATGAACGTGTATTGTCTGTATGAACCTGAGCAACAGTATATATTGAATTGTGTGTGATCGGGACTGACTGGTTGTATTTTAGAGGTAGTACCCGGGGATTCGCTGATTCTGAGTGAGAAGTCCAAGAGCTTGGTGTTTGGTATAAATTCAACATTTGCTGCTTTAGCAAGATTATCAGGATGTAATTGAGAGAGGAATTCAAAATACTAAATGAGTATGACTACATTGTCAAGCGAGGCTTGTGTACCTGAAACCCTAGCGGAATGTTTCGAGGCTTCCCAAAGTTTATTCTTAAAGGTCAACTGAGAAGGTTTTGGGCTTCTTTATTTTTTGTTATTTCATTTATGAAAATATTACTTGGAAGAAGTTAGAACGCTAAAATGCACGTTTCTAGCATTTATAGTCTTGGTTTTATCTAAATAGCATGATCTTCAAAGTGCCTGATACCAGACGAACTTTTCAATGTCGTAGTTACATTTTCCACCGCTAGGGGATACTGATGATGTAAAAGTTGTTGTTTACATTCTTCAACATGGCCGGCACGCAATATGAAAGTGACTTTACATCGAGTGAAAAAGATTGATAGGATTTGGATGCTCTTTCATGTTCCAGTGTGGGTACGGTACATGGATGCATGTACTAACCAATTCGGATATCCAAAGAAGACTCAACTGACGAAGAACATGTCAAGAGCAAGGAATCCTCAGAGGATGAACGCCCAGAACGTGCGAGAAATAATGACTGGTGAGTTCGTAAGAATACATTACTGTATGCACGCTTTACACAAAAAAATGCACACCCCCAACCACACACCAGACCAGACATGATTTCGTTGGTTTGTCATCAGACGTGCAGATGAAGGTCTGAAGGCATGAAATGGTGGGCCTAATACCCAGCAGGGCTAGTTTTGATTTTATTTTGTTGGAAAAACATCCACAAGACCACAAAGATGACCATGTCCACAGTGCATGGATAGTTCACCTGTTCATGCAAGGAGGAATTAACGTGTTTTACTAACTATCCATGTGTCTTACTATCCTTGTTTTGATTTGTTTAATTAAAAAAGTCAGAATGATAGTCAAAACCTACATGTCAGGTTCATCAAAATACATGTGCCCAGTATCTGGCATGTCTGGTTCCCAATTAGGATCGGTATCCATCATGTTATCCACCACTGGATCCTCCTCACTACTACTGTACCCAAAACCCAAGGGTTTGTCCTACTTTAGCTCAGATAAGGCGACTGCCTCGGGTAGGGACGCAGAGACATCTGTGACAGGTTCAGTCTGGGTTGACGCCACCTCCTTCAACCAAACTGGGCAACCACTCACTTGGACACCGACATCTTTGGTCATGGCTCTGTTCATTTGTGTCCCTCTGTTCACCGCTCCTGGCCTTATGGAAACCTGTACAGGTTTGTGAAACTTCGGACTTGGTGGTACAAACGCTTGAGTTGCAACAGAGGTGGATTTCATAGGCTGAAATGAGTAACACCCAAACTTTCAAGAAAGTCTGTGCATGGATGAATCATCTCCTGATCTATGCCAAGCTTCATATTTACAGGCAAAAGTTTCAAGGATTCATGAATTACATATTGTTTCTATCTATGATAAGGTACAATAAAACAGGCCTATGTAGCGAAGAGAATAGAGAAATCATTTGACTGAAGGGAAGAGGAAGGCTAGCAAAAGATACTCACAGACATGTCTATAAAATTATCTGACATATGTAGTGGTTGCTGTGGGGAAGAGAAGCCATCAATCAAGTACCTGGCACCGTTACCATGGTCACTTTCACATTACATCTCAATTTTGCTAGTAATGGTACTTGCAGAAGATGAATATTCATTATAGGCACTTTGTAAGAGCTAAAAAAATAATTAGGTCTATATCAGTACGAAATCCTCCCTCCTGGTCAAGGAAAATTAGGCTTACCTCCTGCTGGGGTGGTGGTAGTGGTGGTAGTGGTAGTCATTTGATTGACTCTCAATAAACAGACTTTAATTTGGTTGACTCCAATTGACAAGACGTGGTCATAGGCCTATTATGGAAGCCCCTGTCATCATGGTCATGCCTGTCACCCTGGTGGAGTGGTGTGATCATATTCATAGGCCTACAGGCCTAGCTAGCCTATGTCATGACTGTACCCCTAATCTGTCTAGGCCTAGCCCCAAAATCGTTAGTCAAGCCTAACCATGCTTGTTAACGATTGTCAGTGACAGCGTAGATAACACAGGCCTACCTATACACATGATACAGACTGATACAACTACCTCCAGGCATTGTCTTTTTTCAGTAGCAGTGCTCCTTCGACGGCGTTTGCTGGCCAAACCTGGAGTCTTGTCGATGACAAAAATTGTTGGTGTATCTTCTTTTAGAATGGGCATCATGCTAATTCCTAGTGACTCGGCAAGGTTCCCGAGCGTACTTTTTTCTAAATATTTCAAACAGAGTTTTGCTTTCAATCCAAGCTTCCATGACTCGTGCCGTCTGCTCCGAATGATCCAGTCCTTTTTGCGAACAGGATCTTTCGGAAAAGAATGATAATTAATTTCATCAGCAGCAGAAAGTTTCGTCGAATCACTGTTGCAATTTGCGGTGACACAATAAACCATTTTCGAACTAAATACTTGATAAAACCTTGCTAACACACGAAATATGACAGATCACTGATCAAGTTGACAGCGCAGCACGGCATTTTATAGTGCACGCACATGGCATGCATCAGAATGTAAACAGCAAGATTGACGTCACAGCCGATAGAGCGTTACGAGAACAGCCGAAGATCGGCGAAGGAAAAGTTCGTCTGCTACCGATATTTTGATAGGCCTTTTTATCACATTGCGTAATAATTAGGATTTATTTTTGCATTATTTTAGAAAAAAAAATTACTAAGCGATATATCTAGCAAATATTCACCACCTCTTTGAAAACCTTCTCAGTTGACCTTTAAGAGAGGAAGGTCCTCTGAGAGCTCGTTCTTTTATGGAATACCTTTTTTATGTATCCTCTACACTTTCATATGCTTCTAGATATCGAACCCACTTGAAAATTTGACTCTTGTTATGTTAATGGTTGAAATCGAATAGTCGCCTATACTTGGTTTGAGCAGTCTTGAATGATTTGGTTTTGAAATATGTCTTTAGACAGAATTTTTTGTTTTGTTGTCCAGGTCTTGTCATCTAATCATCTGCAAAAAACAAAAGTAGATTCAAAGTTAGTTTCAATAGGAAACTTATTATAAGCCCACGAATAGGATTCAAATATTCTGAAACAACCTGTATATGTATGTATGTATATATATATATATATATATATATATATATATACATATATATATATATATATATATATATATATATATATATATATATATATACACACACACACAAAATATTAGTCATACTGATAAAACCATGATTGGAGTACGCTGCGACACTATGGACACTCAGTACTAAAAAGAATATAAAGAAATTAGAAATAATTCAAAGAGCATCGAAATAGATGGCACCAACACTCTCTAAATTGACATAGCAACAAAGATTGTTCAAACAAGAACTATCAACCCTGGAACAAAGAAGAGAAAGAGGAGATCTGACCATTTACAGAATTATGAAAGGGATGGAAGTCCTAGACAGAGATGATTTATTAGAATGGGTTAAGAGAAAAACAAGAGGACATGAAAAGAATCTAAAAAAGGATAGTCATAGAAGAGATCTGAAAAAGAATAATTTCCCACACAGGTTGGTAGATATCTGGAACAAATTAGAGGAGGGAACAGTGTGTGCAAAAACTATGCAAGAATTTAAGAACAAACTAGATGCTGAAAGATACAAAGACGGGTCACCACGAGCATAGCTCCCCTCCCGTATATTACAACTAGGTAAATACACACTGATAAGACCAAGATTGGAGTACAATGCAACAGTATGGACACCCAGTACCAAAAACAATATAAGGAAAATAGAAAGAATCCAAAGAGCAACAACAAAGATGGCCCCAACACTTTCAAAACTGACATATGAACAAAGATTGTCTAAACTGGAACTACCAACCCTGGAGCAAAGAAGAGAAAAAGGTGATCTGTTGGCCATTTACGGAGTTATGAAAGGCATGGAAGTCCTTGATAGAGAAGACTTATTAAATTGGGATATAAGAAAAGCAAGGGGACATGAAAAGAAACTCAAAAAGAACAGTTATAGAAGAAATATGAAAAAACAGCTTTCCACAGAGTGGTGGATGTCTGAAACAAATTGGACGAAACAACAGTATGTGCAAACACCTTACATGAATTTAAGAACAAACTAGATGTTGCGAGATACAAAGACGGAACACCACGAGCATAGCTCCCCTTCCCGTATAATACAACTAGGTAAACACACACACACACACACACACACACACACACACACACACACACACACACACACACACACACACACACACACGATCGTCGAAGTGACGGCGAAGATTGGAACTCCGGAAAAAACGCAATTTTCGTGGATCTCAACGACGAGGGAGTACCTGTGTTGTATTAGTAGGGAAGGAAAAAGCTCGTGGTGTAGTGGGAGGATAAAAAAAGGGTAGGGATTATTAAGGAAAATGGAAGAAAAAGGGGAAGGGGACGAACGGGCCCCGGTCGTCAGAAGGATTGTAAACAACAGATGTTTAGAAGACACAAGTAAAGTCGAAGAAATCAGTAAAGACATTAAAATTAGAAATATAGATAAGAGCAGCACAATAGAAAGAGGAAATAATTATTTCAATGGGTTTTATGAGGGAGATGACAACCTCCCCACTCTAGAGGAAAAGCTAACAAAAATGAACGAAGTATGGGAGGTTAGGTTTAGTCAACTTGCACTGATTACACAAAGAGGTGATAGATTGGAAGAACTAAAGAAGGAGAACCAAAACCTAAATAAAGAAATAGAAAAATTAAAAAGACAGTTAAAAGAAGTAAAGGGTGAGAATGAGGAATTAAAGAGGAATAATAAAGAGAATAAAAAGTCCATAGCAAAAGAGGTAAGTGGTTGGCAAAAGGTTCAGGGGAATAGCAACATTGAATTTAGAGATATTGTGAAACAACAGATGAAAGAACAAACGAAAGACACAGTTACTGAAGTGATGAGAGAGAAAGAGAATATAGTAAGAGACTTAGCAGATAAAAATAAATGTATAATTATATTAGGAATGTAAGAGAAGCATAATCCAAATAGGACTATAAGAGTAAAGGAGAAGAAAAAGTAAACAAGGTATTAAAAATAGTTCAAGAAGATGAACAAGAAACGGGGAAAGAAATTGAAGGAATATATAGATTGGGGAAATACAATGTAGACAAGACCAGACCAATTAAGGTTAAATTCAGGTCACAAACGACAGTAGAGAATATCTTATCAAAAACAGGGAAACTAGCAAAAAGTGATCTGTATAAACAGGTATGGATAAAAAGAGATATGAATAAAGAGGAAAGAGAGGAAGAGAAAACAAAAATAATTGAAGCTAAGGAAAAAACGAGAACAGAGCAGAGTCAGACAAAGAGAAATTCTAATGGAGAGTAGTGGATATGAAAGTGAGGAAATGCTTCATAGTAGAGAAAAACGGAAGGAAAACAGAAAACAGGATGGACGTAACAGAAAATTAAAAGTGTCTTTCACAAATATAAATGGATTATTAACAGGCTTGAATGAACTGAATGATTACCTAAAGGAAAAAGAACTGGACATAATGGGAATGTTAGAGACAAAATTGAAAGGTCCATTACCACCCAACAATGTAGGACATGGCGCATATAATTATTGGATTAGAAACAGAGAAGGAAAACAAGGGGTGGAGTTATGTTCCTGACTAAGAAGGATATAAATGTGAAGAATGTTACATATGAAAAGAATAGAGATGATTGTGGAGGAAATAGAGGACATGGACAAGAAGAACAGGAAGTTTGTGGTAAATTATGTGCCTCCTAAAACGGCTTCGTGGGAAGAGAGAGAACACAAAAGATATGTTAGAAGACACAAGGATAACACTAAATAAGATCATGGAAGATGGAGGAAGAATAGTTATAATGGGTGACTTTAATTGTAAAGAAATCTGCTGGGAAGAGATGACAGTGAAAGGGGGAGACGACCAATGGGGAAATATATTACTTGGTATGATTATACAATATACAATGACACAATGGATACAAGAGAATACTAGGTATAGAAATGAGGAAAAACCATTGAGACTAGACCTAATAATCACATCAGAACCTGAAATAGTGGACAAGATTGAATATAAGACACCAATAAGTAAAAGTGACCACATATTAGTTGAACTGGAACTAAATGAGGAAAAATATATAAAAAACTAACAATATAGAAAGGGAAGATTGATGTATGGAAAAACAAATTTTGATAAGATAAGAGATTTTTTTTAAAAAGCAGACTGGGAAAGGATATACAAAGAGGAAACAACAGTAGAAGAGAAATGGAATATTTTGACAATAAATAAATAAATAAATAAATAAATAAATAAGGAGTGGAAAAGTATGTTCCAAGACAAAAACAAGAAAAGGGATATGTAAAGTGTTGGTACAACAAAAGATGTAGGGAGTTAAAAGGCAAAAGGGATGAAGCTTGGATAACATGGAAGAAAGACAAAAGACCTGAACATGGAAAATATATACTAGTTATAGAAATGAATATGTACAAGTGTGCAGAACAGAAAAGAGAAAGCATGAAAAAGATTTCATATAAAAATGTTAAGATCAACCAAAACTATTTCATAGATTTGTAAACAATAAACTGGAAAACAAACAAAAATTAGAGAAACTACGACAAGGTGGAGTTGATTACACAGAGGAAATAGAAATGACAGAAATTATGAACAAGCATTTTAAATCGGTGTTTACGAGGGGGAACATACAACCCAGAGATATCGAATGGGAGGAGAAAGTCTCCCCTGTGAAAGAGATAGAAGTGACAAGGAATGAAATAATGAAACACTTGAGTAATCTCGATGTCAGAAAATCGCATGGACCAGATGAAATGGCAAACTGGATTTTGAGAGAATGCAGGAATGAACTAACGGATAAAATACATAGTCTAATAAGCAGTTTATTGAAAGAAGGAAAAGTTCCAAAACATTAGAAAAGAGCAAATATAGTACCAATATATAAGGGGGGATATAAGGAAGACCCTACTAACTATAGGCCGGTTTCTCTTACAAGTACGATAGCTAGAATTTGTGAAAGAAACATCAAAACTAGATGGGTAAGGCATCTGAAAAAACGTACTAAATCCAAGGCAATTTGGATTTAGACATGGACGATCATGCGTCACAAACATAATGTGTTTCTATTCAAGGCTAATAGATGTAATACAAGAAAGAGATGGATGGGCTGATTGTGCATTTCTAGACCTCAAAAAAGCTTTTGATAAGGTGCCACATAAATAAGTGCTAAAGAAATTAGAAACTGCAAGAGGAATACAGGGTAAACTGCTGAGGTGGATGGAAGACTTCTTGCATGAAAGAAAAATGAGAGTGGTGATAAGAGACAAACACTCTAATTGGGATGAAGTGATTAGTGGAGTTGCACAAGGAACAGTTCTGGCCCCAATAATGTTTGCTATATATATTAATGATATGGATGAAGGAATTGAAAGTTATATAAGCTTCTTTGCGGACGATGCAAAATTGTTGAAAAAAGTGAACACTGTAGAAGATAGTAAGTCGTTACAGAGTGATCTCAATAAAGTATGGGAATGGAGTAGGAAGTGGGAGATGGAATTCAATAATAAGTAGTATAGCATAATGGAATTTGGAAAAAGCAAAAAAGGAATAGTGAGACCATATAAATTGGGAGAAGAAGAAATAAAAAAGTAGAAAATGAGAAGGACCTGGGAGTCATTATTATGAATGATATGTTCCCTGAGAAACACATAAAAAAATGAGAAACTTATAATTTAATAAGAACAATCAAAGTGGCATTTACATACCTGGACAAAGAAATGGTGAAGAAAATACTGGTCACTTTGATAAGACGAAGATTGGAGTATACAGCGACGACGTGGTCACCAAGTACAAAAAAAAAACGTATAAAAAAACTTGAAAGAATACAAATTGGCACCAACACTCCCAAAACTATCATATGAGGAGAGACTAGCAAAACTTGAGCTACAGACATTAGAGCAAAGAAGAGAGAGAGAGGAGACTTGATAACTATTTATAGAATCATAAAAGGCATAGAAACTATTGATAGAGAGGATCTAATATAATGGGATAGTAGAAATATAAGAGGACACGGAAAGAAAATTAGGAAAGACAATTATAGAAGAGACCTGAAAAAGAACATCTTTCCCCACAGAGTAATAGACATTTGGAACAAGTTAGATGAGAAAGTGGTGTGTGCAAAAACAATACATGAATTCAAAAACAGTCTAGATAAAATGAGATATGAAGACGGGATACGCCGAACAGTTCCCCTTCCCGTAAAATACAACTAGGTAAATGCAACTAGGTAAACACACACACACACACACACGCGCGCGCGCGCACATAAAAGAGAGAGAGAGAGAGAGAGAGAGAGAGAGAGAGAGAGAGAGAGAGAGAGAGAGAGAGAGAGTTTCTCACTGACGTGTCTAATGAAAAGAAAGAGACGCACTACTCTTCGCAGAAGCACGCTCATAGGGCCACTGTTAACTAAACACAATCTTTTCATTAGCCACGTCAGACGGAAGTTCTCTCTCTCTCTCTCTCTCTCTCTCTCTCTCTCTCTCTCTCTCTCTCTCTCTCTCTCTCTCTCTCTCTCTCTCTCTCTCTCTCTCTCTCTCTCTCTCATGAAGTAAATTAGCGGGAAAAGAAAGCGCTTGAAGATGGATTTAGAATATAGAGGAAGACCAACAATTATAAGATGTAAGGCAGTCACAAACACTATTCGAAACGCTAAGTGAGATGATGAACAAATGAAGTGACGATAATTATAAGGCGTGTACTACGTTAAGTTCAAAGTAAAAGAGAAGTGTAAAGTGAAAGGAGAAAAGAAAATACGAATAGTTGCAACACAAAAGGCAGACATGACAGAGAAGCAAAAACAACAGGATGGAATGCTATTGTAAGCGAAACCGGTCAGGAATAAACTCGATAATCAGATAAAGACCCGTGTTTCCCCCTCCACCTTTCCCATAATTTGTCCCAATGTCTCTACAAATGATGATAATAATAATGATAATAATAATAATGATAATGAAAAAAATAATAATGATAATAATAATAATAATAATAGTAATGATAATAACAATGATAATAAATAATAATGATAATAATAATAATAATAATAATAATAATAATAATAATAATAATAATGATAATAATAATAATAATAATAATAATAATGATGATAATAATAATAATAATAATAATAATAATAATGATAATAATAATAATAATGATAATAATAACAATAATAATAATAATAATAATGATAATAATAATAATGATAATAACAATAATAATAACAATAATAATGATAATAACAATAATGACAATAACAATAATGATAATAACAATGATAATAATAATAATAATGATAATAATAATAATAATAATAATAATAATAATAATAATAATAATAATAATAATAATAATAATAATAATAATAATAATAATAATAATAATAATAATAATAATAATAATAATAATAATAATAATAATAATAATAATATTAATAATACTGATAACAATAATGATGATAATAATAATAATAATAATAATAATAATAATAATAATAATAATAATAATAATAATAATAATAATAATAATAATAATAATAATAATAATAATAATAATAACAATAATAATACATACATACATACATATACCAAAGGCTTTTTCCCCCTTACAATGGAGGTAGCCAAAAAGGAAAAGGCATAAAAACCATTCCCACCCATTCCATCCCTGAATACACTTCACTCCCCTCCACCCTCACTCTTATCTTGGCACCTCCTGGATGACGGGTCATCCCTGCATCTTGTCCACTGCCCTGGATCAGAGGCAGTGTCGCAAGACACAGCACATCCACAGCAAGGACGCTTCATTAAATCGGCGACCCCCCTCCTCTCCGTCCCCTCATGCAGAAAAGGAGAAGACGGAGAGAAATCCTTTCGTGCTGCGTCAAATTTTTCTCACACATACTACCTCACCCCCCATCCCACCTCATGCATCACATCACCATCCATATACAACCATTCTCCATTCACCCCTGTCTTCTGTCCTCTCCCGTCCTTCATCGACAGACATTTCTCCCTTCCCCAAGGCCCCTTTCACCCCATCCATCCATCTCATCCTAGGTCGCCCCTCATGTTCATTTCCTCCACATCTGCCTTCCATACCTCTTTTACTAGTCTTTCTTCACTTATTCTTTCCATGTGTCCAAACCATCCCAATACTCTTTCATCCACCCTATCTCCCAACTCCCTTACCACCCCTGTTCTCCTCCTCACCTCCTTATTTCTCACTCTATCCAGCCTAGTCACCCCTATCATACTTCTCAGACACCTCATCTCAAACACATTCAAACTCCTTCTCTCTTCCTCTCTTATGTTCCATGTTTCTGCCCCATACAGTGCTGTTGGCATAATCACTCCTTCATACAGTCTCCTCTTAGCATCCATTCCCAAATGTCTATTCCTCATTACACTTTTTAATCCACCAAGGCATTTACTCGCTTCTCTCAATCTACATTCTACCTCCACCTCCACTCCACCCTTTCCTGCCACATTCGCACCCAAATATCTAAAACTATCCACTTCCTCCAGTCGCTCTCCCTTAATGCTCACTTCCAATCTACTGCCACTTTCACCCCTTGTACATCTCATCACCTTACTTTTACCCACATTTATCTTCAACTTTCTTCCTTCACACACTCTCCCAAACTCTGTCACCAACCTCTTCAATCCCTCCTCTGATCCTGCTACAAGTGCAGTGTCGTCAGCAAACAACAGCTGGCTCACCTCTCACTTTTCTCCATTTTCTTTAACCATCTCCAATCCCTGACCCACCACCCTTGCATTTACCTCTCGCACCACCCCATCCACGTATAAGTTGAACAGCCAGGGTGACATAACGCATCCCTGATGAAGTCCCACTTTTACATCGAACCACTCACTCTCTCCATTTCTAATCCTGACACATGCTCTACTACTCTCGTAAAAACTCCTAACAGCTCCTAAAAACTTTCCTCCTATCCCGTATATCTGTATAACCTCCCACAGTGCCTTTCTGTCTACCCTGTCATAAGCCTTTTCCAGGTCCATAAAAGCCCCAAAACTTCCTTACCCTTTCCTATAACTTTCTCACATATCTGTCTCATCACAAAAATCTGATCTACACAACCCCTACCCGTCCTAAATCCACACTGCTCCTCACCAATTACTCTCTCTGTTCCTCTCCTAATCCTCTCAATCGAGATCCTTCCATAAGCCTTCCCAACTACACTTAACAAGCTAATCCCTCTGAAACTACTACACTCACACTTGTCCCCTTTTCCTTTGCAAAGTGGAACTATACAGGCACTCTTCTAGTCCTTCGGCACTCTACCCTCTCTCCACCAAACATTAAATAACCTCACCAGCCAGTCCATCATCACTGTACCTCCTTTTTTTAGACATTCTGCATGGCATCCATCCAGACCATGTGCCTTACCTGCTCTCATTATCTTAACAACTGGCTTCACTTCATCTTTCCTTATTTCTCCTCCATTTTCCTCACTCATCACGGTCATTTTCTCAGCCCTTCCCACTGCAACTATCTTTCCCTCCCTATCTTCCTTCAAATTTAGCAACTCCCTAAAATACTCTGCCCATCTTCCCCTTACTGCCTTTTCTTCCATTATCATCTCTCCATCTGCACCTTTTACCTTTTCTTCTCTACTTGATTCGCCTCCTCTTCCTCTCTTAACTTCTTTCCAAAACATCTTTTTATTACTTTCAAAATTTTCTGTCATACTCTTACCCCATTTCATATCTGCTCTCCTCTTTGCCTCCTTTACCTTGTGCTTTAATTTTCTTTTCTTTGTACCTCTCATATGACTACCTCGTCCTATTTTGTAACCAATCTGTGAAAGCTCGCTTCTTCTCTTCTACAACCTTCTTTGTTTCCTCATCCCACCATTCACTACCCTTCCTTCTATTTCCTCCCGTCCTTCTTGTTCCACACACCATCCTTGCACAATTTGTGACTCCCTCCTTGAACCATCCCCATTCCTCCTTCACTCCTAGTTGTACTCTATCCTTCACTCCCTCCCACTCCTCTCTCAGCTTCTTCTTGTACTCCTTCTCCTTTTCATGTAAAGAGTTCACTCTAAGCACCTCCCTACCTTTTGTCCTTTTCCTCCTTCTCCATCTATCCTCCACTCTCAACTTACCTTTCACCAAAAAATAATGATATTCCCCCACTCTCTCCCCTTAGCACATGTACATCCTTAACTCTTCCTATCATACTCCTATCTACCACTACATAGTCCATTAACGCTCTATCTACCACCCTTCCATCCACCACCGTCTCCCAAATGTACTTATGCTTGACTTTCTTCCGAAACACTGTATTTGCTATCATCAACTCTCTTTCTAGACACATCTCCACTACGATTCTTTCCTGGAATTCCGCATTTCCCAACCACTCTGTCAGTTGGTTACTTTCCTACCCTAGCATTAAAGTCACCCAATACTACTACATTGGCATTCCTCCCTAATCCCTCTATGCACTCATTTAAATCTATCCAAAAAGCCTCCCTTTCTTCTACACTCTTCTCACTACCAGGCCCATATGCACTTACAAAAACCCACATCTCCTTTCCCAGTTTCACCTTCATCCACATTATCCTTGAGGAAACCTCCTTCCACTCCACTACACGTTTACCTATCTCTTCACTTACTAGTATAGCCACCCCTTCTCTCCCTCTCTTCACTCCTGAACACCTCCCAATTACACTCCCAAACTCACACTCGCCCTTCCCTCTCAACTTAGTTTCACTCAAAGCCAACACATCCATCTTTCTTCTCACAAACATACTACCTATCTCTTCCCTTTTACTCTCATCTGTACCACATCCACGCACATTAAAAGACCCAAACCTTAGGGTGCTGGTTGGAAAACTCCTAGACTCTGTTATACCTTGTAGTCCGTGTAATCCCCTGTGGGACTACACGGAGAAGGATGCCTGGTCCCAATCCCCGTCCCGTTTTTCTCGCCTCTTACGATCCAAGTGGAAATACTTGGTGGCAGTATTCTTTTCCCCCCACCACAGGGTAGGCGAAACAAGGAAATGGAATTCATAGAAATTGTACAGGACAGCAACAAAGGGTTGGGGGAAAGCATAACGGAGGGACAGTAGCAGTAAAATAAAAGTTTCATCATTTCTCTGTGAGCAGTCCTCCTCTATCACAGACAAAATTATATGTGGCTCTGGTCCGTAGGGGCGCCCCATTAGACCCTAAAGTATCAACTGCATGCATGCTACTTTGCCATAACAACATGCGGCCAATACTCCAGACGGGGATGATGATACTACAACTACTTTTTTTTTTTTTTTAAGACACAACCTCCATCCTCGTGGAACTGTGTGGTGGAAGCAGCAGGATCTGTCTCCCACAGACACAGTTCATTGGCCCCTCTCCCGCCAATGACTGTGGTCGACAACCCTTTTATTTATCTATTTAATTTTTATTAACAATTCCTAACACAAAAGTTAATTTATCCTACTGTCAACCACAGTCTGCTCAAAATCTAGGTTTTGTATACGTGCCGATTTGGGCGGTGGGGACCTTGTACCTCTCAGGCACAAGAGAGCTGATCTTAGGAGTGAGAATGACAGTCTAGATCTCATCCATGAAACAATGCTGCTTTTGGGTTGTTGTTTCTTTTCAGCCATTACCTCTGCCAGCCGAGCGTAGAATGCCTTTGCTCTAGGACCCATCCCACCTGAAGTCGTAAAGGTTATAGGAGTGAATGAGCCCTGGTCTACATTTTGTATACGCTCTTCGTACATCCTGATCTTCTCATACTCGTTCCGGAAGTGAGATGCCTCAATAGTTAGGTTGTTGTAACAGGGGGCCATCGGATCAAATATTCGCATGTCAAAGAAAGCCAATTGTCCCCGTGTCCAGAAAAACCTCTTGCGCTGACATCCGCTCTTGCTTCATCTGATGTGTTGGACGTGCGGTATCTGAAGTTCTCCCCTCCTAGTGGGAGTAATGTTGGTTCGATAGTCACATCCTTGCACACCTCCTGAAGCATTTGGGCAGTGAGATCTCTTACCTCATCATGTCGCATGCAAATGAATCCACCCTGCTTGCATATCATCGAATGGTCCGGAGTAAACTGTACACCACAGGAGCATCTGTTAGGCAGCCCTCCCAATGGCCATCCATACCTCAGGGCAATGGCATCCGTGAATTCTCTTTTGTTTAAGGTGAATCCCTTTGCCCTGATTGGTAGTGCTGTCAGCCAATTGGACGTCCCAACTTCCTGCGCCAATGTTATCTTTCTTTTCATACAACTCGATAGTCGAGTTAGAAGTGCTTGAAGTTCCTCCTTCTGCCTCTCCTCCCTTCCCTTTGAAATGTTTCTTCTAATTTCTCTGATCTCCTCCATTACTACTAATTATGATAATAATAATAATTATATTATTATTATTATTATTGAAGGGCAAAAACTTATAATCAGAATGATAATTTGTAGAGACTGTTGAGCCTGGACTGTAGTAAACCAATTGGTGGTCAATGGCAACAACAGTAATGGCTCCGGCTCCAACTTTATCATACATGCAGTAGTGCTGGGCAAATACCGCTAATCTCAGTACCGGAATTACCGGTAAACAACAATGCCGTTACCGGAATTTTACCGGTAAAAGACTCGTGAGGTAGTAGTCGCCTTTATGACTTAAATCTTTAAACAAATTTCATCCTACTATGGTGTGTAGTCACAACCCCATTGCATATTCTGTATATTGAAATAAAGTAAAAATTTCGATAGCCAGTTCTATTTTGTTTACGATATTGTGTTTATGGAGATATCTGGCAACTCCTCCCACCAATCGGAAGCAAGCTATGATTCTCAACAGTAAACACATGATTTTGAATTTTATAGATATCAGTGCGTTATCAAAGTTACGAGGTAGAAGCATGCCGCCTATCTACAGTATCCAGCCTCCCAGTTTAACTGTCTCTCCTGAAAAATCAATGTTTTTGTCCTTTAATAAGCTATATGTCTGGTTCTATTTTACATATTATTTTGATTGTTATGTCATTGTAAAGGGAAAAAGTCATACTTTAATTGGTGCTACTTTAGTATGCTATCTACCGCGCAAGTGAGTGAAAGGAGGGTGTCTGTGGTGTATAAACTTTAGTCCGCCTCTGCATGCATGGGTCTATGTTTGGAGGGTGCATGTGGGAATGGGAGTTTTGTTAATACACACACATACACATATAAAGCTTTGACTAAATTGTAATAAATGTTTTCTTAAAAACTAACCTAAACTGACTAATTTGTAATAGATGTTTTCCTAAAAACTGCTTTTAATGTTCCCTTGTTTTAATACTTATTTCATACAAATTAGCCCAGCACGTGATCCAAAGACCAAGGTGAATACTCAAGGATATATTAGATTTCATTGTTAGCATATTTTTTATTTATTTCCTCAATTATCTTTTCATACAAATTAGTTCATATTCTTATTTAGAAACAGAAGCATATTGGCATTTTCATCACTTGCATATATATATATATATATACATATATATATATACATATATGAGTCTTCATTTGGCGACACGCGGAATTTTTCGATGAAACTTTCACAATTAATATAATTTCGTATGCTGATCACAGAAATAACATTAATTCTATTGAGAAATTGACAAAAATGCAAAAAAAAAAAAAAAAACTGTTTTAATGGTAAAAGTTTAACCAGTAAAATTAGCGGTACAGTGGGCCGTCAGTATTGTCACTCATTACCATCAAACCGAGACGTGCTTACCGCTCTCTGAGTGTTATGGTATAGCTTATCGGTTAACGGAGCCTTAACGGTAGCAGAATTTTTGCTGGTAAACTACCGTCAAGGTTGTTACCGATAAAACCCGTAACTATCGGTAGCTGCCCACCACTACCGCCAGTACCGTCACTCAGTACCACCAAGCCGAGACGTGCTTACCGCTCTCCGAGTGTTATGGTATAGCTTATCGGTTAACGGAACCTTAACGGTAGCAGCATTTTTGCCGGTAAGCTACCGTTAAGGTTGTTACCGATAAAACCGGTAACTTTACCGGTAGCTGCCCACCACTAACATGCAGCAAAACTGAAACATTCAGAACTCATTGATATACTCATTCCCTGTGTCGGTGATATAGTACACTTTGAAATAAATACATGGTTTATGCATGTACACATCCATATTGCAATACTTATGTAACCAGATTTTCAGATCGAATAAAACGCACGCGTTTGTCCTAAACTATTTTCAAGTTACAAACAGTCCCGAAGAAATTGGTGGAGAGGATAAGTGGCACTTGCATGACAGCTTGGTTACAGGCATTAATCAAATATGATCCTTCTCGACTGCGGCTTGTTCTTGACTACACTTCACATGTCTGGTATGCCAACTGAAAATAGTTGCATTACAATTCAACAAAAACTCATCGAAATAGTATTTCACGTTTTCATGTTTACGATATTTTTCACGATTCTACAAAAAAAAATATATTTTACAAGATATGTTTAAATTAATATTTTCCCACATATTCTATTTATCAAGCAATTACTAGACAAAACTCTGTATGCATGTAGACGAATCAGTCTCAAAGTATTATATCTGCAAATCATATGGATTTTACCGTGTTTAGTTTGCACCAACTGTCTTGAGGTTTGTCACAATATTACATGCAGCTGTGACAAAGCAGCGTTCCTCTTTTCGTGCATAAGACTAAAGATGCTGTGAATCATTAATGACTTTATAGGGTTACAACTTATATAATGTGTCACATTTAGCTAAGATAAATTCTGATTAACTGTTTACACGGGATTTATATTTTTAAACTAGTGCACGACATTAAAAAATGTAAAAATCAAGTGCGCATGCGCTCTAGCAGACGCATCATGAGAGCAGATGGGTAGCCATTTTAACTGGTGTAAACAAAAAGGGAACCTGGCTAGAAAAATAGAGTAGTTGCGACATATTTACGTGAGTTTTGGCATGTTTTTATGCGATCTTTTCAAATATAATGGCCGGATATCAAACAGAAGCCATGATTTCTTGCGAGAGTAACGTAAGTTCAGACTAATTCTGAGTTGATGGTACTGAGTCTGTTTTGGGATGACAATTTTAGAAATAAGGGATTGAGGGGAGGTCTCCCCTCAAACTCATTTTTCTGCTTCACTAACATGCATGCAACTGCAACCTTTGAGTTTCATCGGGAAAACGTGAATGTAGAGTTTAAATAACGCTATCAAGTTTGTTTAGTGTCAGAAATAGATGCATGAGCACGGGTTAAGGGTGTTGTCATAAATAGATTTAGGGTTGTAATGATTTGGGAAATAATGTAGTTTTGGCACTTTTCTTACACCCCAATAAGTTGATTAAGAACCTAAGTAATATTTTCTAATGTATCAAAGTAATCATGTAATATCTTTTATGGCTTATTAGTTTCCTATGGCTATGGTTTTCTCAAATCTGTTTATATTCTGAATATATTATGCTTATTTGTTGCAGGGATGTGATAGAGATTGCTAGGCTAGGTTTCATGGCTGTTCTATATTTCTTAAGTGAAGATTTAAAAAATTGATTGTTCAATGTGTAAGTTAAACATTTGGCATGAGGAGGAGGAAGAGGAAGAGGTCAATGCCCCATCTTACACTAAACATATTGTATAGGAAGAATGATAATGGCTTCTGCATGTTTAATGCCTTTGTTTCATGGATTATTATTGATTATATCACAGGCCAAAAAGGTTGATATTTCTGTGATAGTTAAATCACTGTACCACCAAACTTATTGGAATTGATATTTTGATCATTTGATGTAAGGAAATTGAACAAATTGTAATACATACTTGGATATTTGGGTAAATTTTTAGAAGTGCATACCTATACAATATAGGGCTCTCACTAATTGCCGAACAAACCGAGAAAAGCCGAACAAAACAACAAAACCCAAACAAGAGCTGGTTTTTTTCTCAAATGCACACTTCTATATATGTATGGTTGCATTATTTGAACTATTTTCTTTAAGATGTGTGATTTCCATGTAATATGATCAAAGAGAACTCAAGTTTTTGTCCTCTGCAATTTTACCGACCCCGGCTAAGACTCGTCCAGCCCGCCGTCTATGATTACTGGTGGTATGGATCAAACTACACTCTTTTAAGTTTCTTACTGTTGTGTTATTAGTGTAATAGACTGCATATAGTTGAATTATTTAAACTCTTTTCTTTAAAATGTGATTTTCATGTAATTTGACCAAAGAGAAGTTATGTTTTAGCCTCTGCAGTATGACCGACCACAGCTACAAATACCGTAACAAATTAGCATATGGTTGCATTATTTGAACTATTTTCTTTAAAAGGTGTGATTTTCATGTAATTTGATCAAAGAGAAGTAACGTTTTTATCCTCTGCAAAACTACCGACCCCAGCTACGATTCGTGGTTACAAATTTACCGCTAGCCTTCCATCTATGTTCTGCGAATGCAGATCATCACTGAGCGTCAGGGTTGCCAGATTGGCGTTTTTAATGCCAAATTTTGTATGTTTGGAATGTTTTACTGTGTTTGGCAGGAAAATTTGTTGGGTAGCATTTTTGAGAATTTGGCATTTTTGGGGGGGCGTTTTTAAATACCCGGTCGTGATTAGAGATCATTCTTTTACTTGTATCAAGAATTAAATGATGATGTATATGAATGATATAAATTTATCTTGGTTATATCATGTGGGAAATGTAAAGATTTTGTGCCTAGCCAGAGGATGTTTCAGCTCTTCTTTAGTGAAAATATGTATGAACGGAGTAGTGCACCAAACATTTCTAAATCTGATTATGCTTTTGATTATATTTAGACACAATAGAAAAGTCACAAATGTATTTTTTATTTATATATGTCAGAGTCTCTAGGAGGTTGTTTAATAAACTGGTTTAATTTATTGTAGAGGATACCAAAAAGTTTACTTAGGAACTTAAATGTAATGTATGGAGTAATACATTTTATTTTAGTTATTAATATTTTTTCTTTCTAACATAATACGGAGTATAATATATTTTATTTTGGAAATTCATATCTTTCTTTCCTTTTCACACTCAGTCTTGAAAGTAGATTTATTTCAGAGGATGGTGGTTTATTACAGTACCACTAGAATTAAATGATGATGTACATGAATGAAATAAATTGATCTTGGTCATATCATGTGACATTGTTTTATATTGGCTAGTCGACAGTAAAGAAATATTTTTATATTGTAATTGTAGTTATACACACCTTGATCTTGGTTATATCATGTGGTATTATATTATATTGGCTAGTCAACAGTAAAAAATATTTTTCATATTGTAATTGTAGTTATATACATTATTTTTAACTATACATGTAAATCCAAAATACAAGAAAAAATCTTAGAAAATGTAATGGTTGGCATTTTTGGGGCATGTTTTAAAAACATTTTGTCAGAATTTGGCATTTTTCCTGGTAGAAAACCTGGCAACCCTGCTGAGCGTGGTTGATGAAGTTGGCCAAAAACATAATACTTGTAGAATTTCTTGTGAGGTTCGAACATGTGGGGCATATTTGCATACTAACTTGAATAAAGGTAGAGTGAACATTTTTATTTTAAAAAATGTTGTTGTTTATTTCTTTATAATACAAAGCTTACATAAATATTGCATACAATTAAATACAAAATTTTAATTAAATTTTATTTAAAATACGCTATACAAAATTTATAGGCTATGAAATATGATATTGCGTACATTGTATTATGCAAAGTAGACCACTTGAAAAAAGAAACTAACGAAGCAGAGCGCTTTCGTATATTACATATTCAATGCAAAAAGTACATAGTTGAATAGAAATACATATTTTATATATATATATAAAAGGAATACAAAAACTCCATTAAATATTGACGTCAACTTCGCCGTGTTCCATCATGCCAACTAAGAAGACCACAGAATGGACTGGGATAACGCACCAATTATATTCAAATTCCATTGTAGCTTTCAAAGTGGTACCATCGCAAATGCCAAGATATTCCGCAAACTACGTTCCATGAACTCGGTGAGATGTCCCTTGGGTACTGGTGCAACTCTTGCGTAACGAACTGGTAGCCGGGGTTGGTAAAATTGCAGAGGATAAAAACGTAAGTTCTCTTTGATCATATTACATGGAAATCACACACTTTAAAGAAAATAGTTCAAATAATGCAACCATATATATATAGGTGTGTATTTTAGCAAAACCCGTCCTTGTTTGGGTTTTGTTGTTTTGTTCGGCTTTTCTCGGTTTGTTCGGCAATTAGTGAGACCGCAATATAGCACTAGAAAATTAGATATTAATTTTGTAAATGACAATACATAAACGTAATATACGTTTTTCATGGTGGAAATTAGTAATAGAAAAAGTTGCTAAAAGCGATATACTAACAAACGGAGCCACAACAACTGCTTGAGATGCCATCATTGTTTTGATAGATACATAGGTTGAAAAAATCAAAGTATGATCAATTCATCTATTCTAATCTAACCTACCCAACCTGCATTTAGTGATGCAGTACCTGTAATTCTAGAGGTAATCGGGATCATTGTTGTTGTGTGAAGTTCTTCAACCTCTGCATCTATTATTTAAAATTTTTATGGTGAAGAAATAAATCTCATAAGAGTTAAGAAAATATATGAAAATATGAAACTGATTGCATATAAAAATAGATAGCTGGCATTATATTAGTTTCATTTGGAAATTCAATAATGCAGCTGTTATTAATTCCCAATGAATCTCAAAAAAATGGGAAAAAAAGTGACAGTTATTATTCAAATCCTGGAAATATATACCAAAACTGGATTACTTATCCATCTTTTTTATTTTATTTATATAATCACTCGATTATTTGTTTTTGTATCCGGCTTGTAGGCGTTGGTTCTCGGGGACAACACTCTTTAGGTTCAGGTTTAGTTTGGGGTGTTTTGCACACTTTTATACGCACTTTTATTTTCTTTCTAATGTCCTTACTGCACATCAAGTTTGTTTTAGTTGCTTTGTTTATACACGTCATTAATACATGGTCTTTGCTGGTCTCTTCTTTCATCATCCTTTTTCTCCTCTTCCACAGTTAATGAAGTTTTTCCTTTTCCTTTACTATGTTCACTCCCTTGTGCTTTGTTCTTTTTAGTAATGACGTACAGTTACTTCTTGCACTATACCGTGTCAGTTGATTCAGTTAATGTAGTGAATGCAGGAACAATTGGTTGTTTTAAGAGATTAGGTAGATTTAAGGATAGGGATGAAAGGTAGTAAGGGACATTATCTAGTGTAGGCCTTATGGTCTCTTGCAGTCTTCTTTGTTCTTATATTCTTGTGATTCCCATTTGACAACATAGCATGTCTCTTCTTTAATTTTTTTTTTTTTTTTTTAAGGTCTTATTTTCTATTTCTTCCATTTTGTGTGATCATTTGTTTTAAAGCTAATTATTAATTCCTTTTCTTTCATTTTTCTTGATCTTTGAGTTGTTAACTTGTTTTCTTTCATACATCTGTGTGAAGTCTTATTCCATTTGCATTTTGTGTCCTTTATGTATTCTTAGATTTTCTTAAGAACTCAATCTCTGTCATGTATGTTCTTTATATATTCTCCTTTCTGTGATTCTCATTGTTGATATACCTCTTCAATATGAACCAAAATCTTGCGTGCATCATCGGATGCCTGATGTATGATGATGCATCACAATACACACATCGTAGAATATAAAGCCACTGCTAATTTACTCTGGGTCTTTCACTCTGAATAATAATAAACACAGAGAACACCATTAAAGTCTCCACGTATTATGAGGCCCCATCCTGTGTTATGTTTTTCCACTTTATTCTCATTCGTTTAGCATAGTCTGCCATTTCTTTCTTTGTCTTCTGGTTTGTTTCCTGTTGCCAAATACATAAGGATTGCATAGTCTTATTCATAGATGTTTGGTTGTTTTGGGTTACTCTACAGTCTACCAAGAAATTTGTTGGCCATTTTGTGGCATCGTTGTGGATGCCTGTGTTTATGATCTTTTTTTTTTTTAATATTCTATGTTTATGTCTGTTCCATCATAACTTTATTTTTGTATACTTGTGTGATGTTTGTGAGAAGTGTGCTGGTAGGCCTCTTTGAATTTATGTTGCTTTGAGGTGGGCAGATTGTGTTTCATTCTGCAATCAGTCTTTGCATCTACTTGAATATAGTGGATAGTAATGATATAAGTCTGATATTTTTTCTGGTGGTTTGTTCGGGTTTAATGTAAGTACAGACGCTCCTCAACTTACGTTTTAGTTACATTCCGAACGGGCGAACGTAAGTTGAAAATGAATGTAAGTTGTTACTGTACTATACATCGGTAAATTCTATTACCGTATCTTATAAAACACCCCTAAATCATTAATTAAACACATAACATTGTAGAATAATAACATTAATTTCAAATAGATTAAATTCAAGCAACATAAATTGAGATGGAGGAGGAGGCAAGGCATTTTCAGTTTGTCGTCTGCGCAATGTAAACAATGGACGCAGCGTCGTGCGCAAGTATCGTTTGAACTACGGAGAGCGCGTTAAACTAAAAAATTCACAAAAAAATTTTTTTTACCGTCAGTTCAAACGTAAAATCGAAAAAACGTAAAACGAATGAACGTAAGTAGAGGAGCGTCTGTATTACTTTTACTGTTTTCCAGATTGTTGCGATTTTGTTGTACAGTCAGGACCATGTATCAGTCAAGGTCTTTCTTGCATTTAAGCCAAGGTGTTTTGGATAAATGTTTGAGATCTTATCTGGGAATTCTTCTGATTCTTTTTTGTCCCCTTTCACATATTTTTTGGTGAAGGGAGGGGTGGCATCTGTGTCTAGTTTGACTTTACATATCTTTTATATTAATCAGTCAGTCATTGCTGTGAATTTTACCAAGTGGAAAGACCATAGCCCCACAGTGGCGGGCAATCGTCCTTGCACCCACTGATCTCTCTGTAAAAAAAAATTTGAACATCTGGGATGATTTCTATGTTATTGGCTCAAGGTTGTATGGAGTGGAGAGCAGTTGTCAGCACTCCATGCATGAAAAAATGTAAGAAATACAGTTCAAGTCAATAGAGGGATATCTTGGATCCAGGCCTGAGACTGAGTGTAAAGTTCTCAGGGGTGCACCTCCTGATGGAGGTGAGGGGGTTGACAGGTTTTAAAAATGGGCAGCTTTGATTTCCATCTTGTAGGGCCACTGCATTCAAGTACCTGTCATTTATTAGTTCCTCTCTTAACCACGTCAGTATGAGTCAAATTCTTGCATGCAGCATTGGCTGCCATATGTATGATTCATTACACTACTAGCATTATAAAATCACTGCTGTATTACTCATTTTCTTTTACTCAGAGTAATAATAAACACAGAAAACATGATCAAACCAGTTCACAGAATCTGGGGGTAACTTTTTTTTTTCATTTTTTTCATTTTTACATTACAGAAAGAAGGGAAAAAACAGAAGATAGGGATGAGTGGAGAATGGCTGTGTGTAGAAAATACTGTGATGCATGGAAAGAAGTGGGTGGGGGATGTGGAGTTACGGAGTGGTTATGTGTGAATGATATTTTAGTGCAGCCTGAAGGGATTTTTCCCTGTCTTCTATGTTTCTGTTGTTTTACAGGGGTTGGTTGATGGGGCAGTGATCACCTTAAAAAAAACTCAGAAATTATTGTAAAATTGAAACTATAAACATACAGCAATATAAGGGTATTACTGTAGTGATTGTATACACTAAGATTGAGATTCTACTATATTTATGAAAGAACTTTTTTCAAAAATACAATTTGATAATTCATGGCAGGAGGAAAACCAAATAACTTGAATTTTTGGGCTCGGACTATATTGGTTATAATTTCTGCTACTGTTATTATTATCATCATCATCAGTACCGTATTTTACAGCTTGGAAGACGCACCCTAATATTTGAAAGAAATTTCTTAGAAAAAAAAAGTCATTCTCATACAAGAACACATTCACCATATACCCGATCACTGAACACAAAAACATAAGAAGCAAGGACGACACATATTGGACATATTGTTTAGATTACGAAATCACTTGTCCGATTTTGTTTGTATGGCGATGATGCTAGTTGGTGATTAGTAGATATACTATACATTTTTCATTGTCCAAGGGTGGTTTTATTTTCATAAAAATAAATTAAAAATTTCAAAAATATGCATGTAGAAATATAAAACACTGCCGAATCATTTTTTCGGTAGGCGGTGGTCCAAAGTGTCTTTCTGCTGCTCTGTTACAGTGTTCTTTGGGATATCGTACAACTTGTAGCTTGTATGCGATGGTATAACTAAACCGTTTTGATGAACTAGCCATGGGTGATAATTTCCAGGACAAAAGATCGTGTGACTCATGTGATAGCCTTGTAGTAAATGATAAAGGCACCTGGCACTTGCGTGCGTTTGTGTGTATGTGTGTGTGTGTTGTTATGAGACGAGGGAGCGGCCCATTTTCTCCACACGCTGAGTAGGCTCCAGGAAGGATTATGGTATTGGAAATACTTGTAACAGCTAAGTACTGAGTTTACATCACATAAAAGGTTGAATTGAATAGTACTTAAGCTAACATCATAGTGTAATGACTCAACATACAAATCCAGGTCGCTATCGGTCAAGTGTCCAAGCTTACATGAGCCTGGGTGTTGCCTTGCAATACAACATTCGTCTTGGAAGATGCACTAGCATTTTTCAGGATATTTTTTAGGAAAAAAAGGTGCATCTTGTAAGCGGTAAAATACGGTAAGTGATGTAATTCTTCCTTACCCAAGACCTGAAGGCCTAATTATTTAGGGTTTGCAATTATGATTATGATGATGATGCTCATTCCATTACTTAAGGTCTTTTTATGCAGGATACCCATGTTCCTAGGTAATGATAATGACAATGATACTGCTGATACATATGTACATATACTTTTTTTTTTTTTTTTTTAACCTCTCGTAAGGGGGGGGAAGCCTTTGGTATATGTATGTGTGTGTCATCAACATCACTGTCATCATCATTATCTAGGAACATGGGTATCTTGCATAAAAAGACCTGGAATATTGAGTATCATTATTGTAATTATAATTGGTGAAGGAAGAATTACATCACTTGTTATATATATTCTTCACACATTTCCTGAGTTGTTTTTTATTTGCTTTGGACCATAGGGACCTGCACAAGATGGTCTTTGTGAGATGGACATAAGTGAGTCATCTTCACTGGCCAACTTCAAAAACCTGAAGGAGGAGTAGGAGTGGGAGGGAGTGAAGGATAGAGTAGAGCTAGGTGTGGAAGAGGAATGGGGATGGTTCAAGGAGGGAGTCACAAAGTGTGCAAGGATGGTGTGTGGAACAAGAAGGACAGGAGGAAATAGAAGGAAGGGTAGTGAATGGTGGGATGAGGAAACAAAGAAGGTTGTAGAAGAGAAGAAGCGAGCTTTCACAGATTGGTTACAAAATAGGACAAGGGAGTCATATGAGAGGTACAAAGAAAAGAAAAGAGAAGTAAAGCAAAAGGTAAAGGAGGCAAAGAGGAGAACAGATGTGAAATGGGGTAAGAGTATGACAGAAAATTTTGAAAGTAATAAAAAGATGTTTTGGAAAGAAATTAAGAGAGGAAGAGGAGGTAAATCAAGTAGAGAAGAAAAGGTAAAAGGTGTAGATGGAAAGATGATAATGGAAGAGAAGGCAGTAAGGGAGAGATGGGCAGAATATTTTAGGGAGTTGCTAAATGTGAAGGAGGATAGGGAAGGAAAGATAGTTGCAGTGTGAAATGCTAAGAAAATGAGAGTGATGAGTGAGGAAAATGGAGGAGAAATAAGAAAGGATGAAGTGAAGGCAGCAGTTAAGATGATGAAAGTAGGTAAAGCACCTGGTCTGGATGGATACCATGCAGAATGTCTAAAAAAAGGAGGTACAGTGATGGTGGACTGGCTGGTGAAATTATTTAATGTTTGCTGGAGAGAGGGTAGAGTACCGGAGGTCTAGAGGAATGCCTGTATAGTTCCACTTTACAAGGGAAAGGGGGACAAGTGTGATTGTAGTAGTTTCAGAGGGATTAGCTTGTTAAGTGTAGTTGGGAAGGCTTATGGGAGGATCTTGATTGAGAGGATTAGGAGAGGAACAGAGGGAGTAATTGGTGAGGAACAGTGTGGATTTAGGACGGGTAGAGGTTGTGTAGATCAGATTTTTGTGGTAAGACAGATATGTGAGAAAGCTATAGGAAAAGGGAAGGATGTTTTTTTGGCTTTTATGGATCTAGAAAAGGCTTACGACAGGGTAGACAGAAAGGCACTGTGGGAGGTTGTGCAGATATACGGGATAGGAGGAAAGCTTCTGGGAGCTGTCAAGAGTTTTTTTGAGAGTAGTAGAGGTTGTGTCAGGATTAGAAATGGAGAGAGTGAGTGGTTCGAGGTAAAGGTGGGACTTCATCAAGGATGCGTTATGTCGCCCTGGCTGTTCAACTTATACATGGATGTTGTAGTGCGAGAGGTAAATGCAAGGGTAGTGGGTCAAGGATTGGAGATGGTTAAAGAAAATGGAGAAAAGTGGGAGGTGAGTCAGCTGTTGTTTGCAGACGACACTGCACTTGTGGCAGGATCGGAGGAGGGACTGAGAAAGTTGGTGGCAGAGTTTGGGAGAGTATGTGATAGAAGAAAGCAAAAGATAAATGTGGGTAAAAGTAAGGTGATGAGATGTACAAGGGGTGAAAGTGGCAGTAGACTGGAAGTAAGCATTAAGGAAGAGCGACTGGAGGAAGTGGATAGTTTTAGATACTTGGGTGCAAATGTGGCAGGAAAAGGTGGAGTGAAGGTGGAGGTAGAATGTAGATTGAGAGAAGCGAGTAAATGCCTTGGTGGATTAAAAAGTGTAATGAGGTATAGACATTTGGGAATGGATGCTAAGAGGAGACTGTATGAAGGAGTGATTGTGCCAACAGCACTGTATGGGGCAGAAACATGGAACATAAGAGAGGAAGAGAGAAGGAGTTTGAATGTGTTTGAGATGAGGTGTCTGAGAAGTATGATGGGGGTTACTAGGCTAGATAGAGTGAGAAATGAGGAGGTGACGAGGAAAATGGGTGGAAAGGGAGTTGGGAGATAGGGTTGATGAAAGAGTATTAAGATGGTTTGGACACATGGAAAGAATGAGTGAAGAAAGACTAGTAAAAGAGGTATGGAAGGCAGATGTGGAGGGAGTGAATATGAAGGGACCTCCTAGGATGGGGTGAAGGGGGCTTTGAGGAAGAGGGGAATGCCTGTTGAGGAAGGACGGGAGAGGACAGAAGATGGGTGAATGGAGAATAGTTGTATATGGATGATGTTGTGATGCATGAGGTGGAATGGGCGGGGGGATGGGGGGTGAGGTAGTATGTGTGAGCAAAATTTGACGCAGCCCGAAGGGATTTCTCCCTGTCTTCTCCTTTATGTGTGGGGGGACGGAGAGGGGGGGTCGCCGATTTAATGAAGCGGCCTTGCTGTGGATGTGCTGTGTCTTGCAACACTGCTTCTGACCCAGGGCAGTGGACAAGGTGCAGGGATGACCCGTCATCCAGGAGGTGCTAAGATAAGAGGGAGGGTGGAGGGGTGTGGAGTGTATTCAGGGATGGAATGGGTGGGAATGATTTTATGCCTTTTCCTTTTTGGCTACCTCCCTTGTAAGGGGGAAAAAGCCTTGGTATATGTATGTATGTATTTTCACCATCAAGAGTTGCTGCCCTGAGAGGATGACTCTTGGTCTTTGAACAGAACCCAAGATCTCTCTTTAACAACTGGAAATGCTCCACTTTTGTATACAAAGAGAGCTGACAACCTTTTCTCCAACAGTTACAGATGAATGACAGAAATAGTTCCATACTATTGCAACACAAACATCACTCCAAAATTTCTTTCTCGAGAAGTCTATGGGAGGGTCTGAAGACCATGACCAGTTGCTATGGAGTGCAGGTTTCTCTGTGAACCTCAAGGCAACATGTTTTTGATTATCCTGTGAAGGGAACATTGGGTAAACTCCATCTTTCAGCTTTTCACATGGAGAATCTTTGGATGGAGAAATTCCAGATTGTCTTCGAATTATTTTACAATCTGTGCTTTGCAACAGACACTAAGAACTTGCTTCTTAGCTTGTGAACTTGCTTCCCGTCTTTACAGATGGTTCCAGGTCTACCAGTGGCATTGAATTTGGCGTAGTCTTTCTGGATCTTACAAGAAGCCGCTGTTTTAAGTGCTTGCACTTCCATCATGACTGCTGAGAAGTATGCAATTCTCCTGGCTTTGGAAACTATTTTGGATCTGAAGGCCAGAAGTAACACAATCTGCAGTGATTCCTAGAGTTACCTACAGGCCCTGGAACCATTTACTCGTCCTCCTCACATATTCAAGATTATTGAATTGCTGATGTCCATTATAAGCCTTTGAAAAAACTGCTGTTTCCCAGCACACATTAGAGGTGGAGGGTAGTGAAAAGGTGAAGAATTTGTAAAAAGCATGTCTAAATTTTTTCCATATTGTAGAATTCACCTTTTGGGATATGCCTTGTTCAGATCATTAGGCATCATTGTTAAAATGGCTTTATGAGCCTTAAAATGCTTCAGAAATTGTGACTGAGGTTTGTCCCTGGACCTACCTTAGATTGCTGAAATGCCTATTCTTGTTTCTTCGTTAATTGAACAAGTCATACCATGCTTATGACCATCTGATGGGTCATGAATGCAACTTATTAACCGTGCAGCTCTTATGGAATGCCTCAGAAAGGAGAATGTCAGAAAATGCCTGACTATGATTCATGAAGGGGACCATATCTTGCTCTGTACCCCATCTTTGCTCCTAGGCCAGATGGTTCTTCCGAAAATCAGGAATGTAGGACTTGTATAAGGAGAATGGCCTCCATTTCTTGAACCCAGAAGTTTTGATATATATTCCACATATGTTAAACTGAATTTTAACAGTTGCATTATGTATCAACATAACATGTACAGAAGTGTTACAGTAAATGCCATGGCATAGGAAGCAATTGCCTTATTTTAGTGCCCATATTGTTCAATTGGGCTCATTTAATTCAGTGCTAACTTGTCTGGTGAAAATAGATTTATTGCATCTCAGCATCAAGAAGGTCCATCGTCAACTGCATTGTTATTTCCAAAATATACAGAAGATACTTGAGGCCAAATCACTGGATAATGGAGACAATAAAAGTAACTATAGATGACTACAAGGCATGCCCTACTTATGATTATCAGACCAAGTGTCTGAGATAGTAATCAATCCATATACTTGGATAGAAAATAGAGATACTGGAGAATTGCTTTGCATCCTAACTATAAGTCTTATTGGTATATACAGATACAGAGTTCATTCTTCTTCATATAACAGTAAAAGCCAGATGTGCAAGAATAGTTTATAGTGAAAATGAAAAAACTTGCATAAATAAATTGTAGTGGTTTATCATTGTTATAAACATTATCAGTTTCACAAGAGAAGATTTTTTATGCATATACACACACATGCACACATTGTTTATTTACCTAGTTGTATTTTACGGGAAGGGGAGCTATGCTCGTGGTGTCCTGTCTTTATATCTCATTTTATCTAAACTATTTTTAAATTTATGTATTGTTTTTGCACACACTACTTTCTCATCTAACTTGTTCCAAATGTCTATTACTCTGTGAGGAAAGCTATTCTTTTTCAGATCTCTTCTATAGCTGTCTTTCTTGATTTTCTTTCTGTGTCCTCTTGTATTTCTTTCATCCCATTTTATTAGATCCTCTCTATCAATAATTTCTATGCCTTTCATGATTCTGTAAATAGTTATGAAATCTCCTCTCTCTCTTCTTTGCTCTAGTGTCTGTAGCTCAAGTTTTGCTAGTCTCTCTTCATATGATAGTTTTGAGAGTGTTGGTGCCAATTTTGTAATTGCTCTTTGTATTTTTTCAAGTTTTGTTATACATTTTTTTGTATTTGGTGACCACATCGTTGCTGCATATTCCAATCTTGGTCTTATCAAAGTGATTAATATTTTCTTCACCATTTCTTCATCCAGGTATGTAAATGCCACTTTGTTCTTAACAAATTATAAGTTTCTCCAAAAATCTTGTTTATATGTTTCTCAGGTGACATATTCATAATAATGACTCCCAGGTCTTTTTCATTTTCTACTTTTTTTATTCCTTCTCCCAATTTATATGCTCCTGTTATTCTGTTTTTGCTTTTTCCAAATTCCATTATACTACACTTTTTGGTATTGAACTCCATCTCCCACTTCCTACTCCATTCCCATACTTTATTTAGATCACTCTGTAGTGACTCACAATCTTCTTCCGTGTTCACTTTTTTTTAACAGTTTTGCGTCATCTGCAAAGAAGCTCATGTAACTTTCAATTTCTTTATCCATATCATTAATATATATAGCAAACATTATTGGGGCCAAAACTGTTCCTTGGGGAACACCGCTTATTACTTCATCCCAGTTAGAGTGTTTGTCTCTTATCACTACTCTCATTTTTCTTTCTTGCAAAAAGTCTTCCATCCATTTAAGCAGTTTGCCCTGTATTCCTCCTTCAGTTTCTAATTTCTTAAGTAACTTTTTATGTGGTACTTTGTCAAAAGCTTTTTTTAGGTCTAGAAATGCACAATCAGCCCATCCATCTCTTTCTTGTATTATATCTATTAGCCTTGAATAGAAACATATTAAATTGGTGACGCATGATCGTCCTTGTCTGAATCCAAACTGCCTTGGATTTAGTACGTTGTTTTTTTCTAAATACTTTACCCATCTACTTTTGATAATTCTTTCACAGATTTTTGCTATTGTACTTGTTAGAGAGACTGGTCTATAGTTTGTAGGGTCCTCTTTATTTCCTCCTTTATATATAGGTACTATATTTGCTCTTTTCCAATCTTTTGGAACTTTTCCTTCTTTCAAGGAACTGTTTATTATGCTATGTATTTTGTCTGCCAGTTCATTCCTGCATTCTTTCAAAATCCAGTTTGCTATTTCATCTGGTCCATGCGATTTTCTGACATCAAGATTACTCAAGTGTTTCATTATTTCGTTCTTTGTTACTTCTATTTCTTTCATAGGGGGGACTTTCTCTTCCCATTCGATCTCTCCAGGTTGTATGTTCTCCCTTGTAAACACCGATTTAAAATGCTTGTTCATAATTTCTGCCATTTCTATTTCCTCTGTGTATTCAACTCCTTGTCGTAATTTCTCTAATTCTTGTTTGTTTTTCAGTTGTTTACAAATCTGTAAAATAGTTTTGGTTGATCTTTACATTTTTCTATGACATCTTTTTCATATTTTCTTTTTTTGTCTCTGCACACTTGTACATATTCATTTCTATAACTAGTATATATTTTCCATTTTTCAGGTCTTTTGTCATTCTTCAATTTGGTCCAAGCTGTATCTCTTTTGTCTTTTAACTCCTTACAACTTTTGTTGTACCAGCACTTTACATATTCTTTTTCTTGTTTTTGCCTTGGGACATGCTTTTCCACTCCTTTTTTGTAAATTTTTGTCAAAATATTCCATTTCTCTTCTATTGTTGTATCTTCTTTGTGTATTCTTTCCCAGTTTTCATTTTGAAAGAATTCTCTTATCAAAATTTGTTTTTTCATACATCAATCTTCCTTTTCTACATTGTTCATTTCTTTTCATGTATTTTTCCTCATTTAGTTCTAGTTCTATCAATATGTGGTCACTTTTACTTATTGGTGCCTGGTATTCTATCTTTTCCACTATTTCAGGTTCTGATGTGATTATTAGGTCTAGTCTCGATGGTTCTTCATTTCTATACCTAGTGTTCTCTTGAATCCATTGTGTCATTGTGTGGTCAATAATCATCTCAAGTAGAACATTTCCCCATGAGTCTTCTCCACCCTTTACTGTCATCTCTTCCCAGCAGACTTCTTTGCAATTAAAGTTGCCCATCATAACTATTCTTCCTCCATCTTCCATTATCTTGTTTAATGTTATTCTTGTGTCTTCTAACATACTTTTATGTTCACTCTCTTCCCACGAGGCTGTTTTTGGGGGCACGTAGTTTATTACAAAATTTCTGCTCTTCTTATCTCTGTCTTCTACTTCTATCATAATCATCTCTACTCTATTCTTTCCATGACACTCTTCACGTTTATATTCTTCTTAGTCAGAAACATAACTCCACCCCCTTGTTTTATCTCTGTTTCTAATCCAATAATTATATGCATTGTGTCCTATGCTATTGGGTGGTAGTGGACCTTTTGATTTTGTCTCTACAATTCCCATTATGTCCAGTTCTTTTTCCCTCAGATACTCGTTCAGTTCATTCAGTCTTGTTATTAATCCATCTATATTTGTGTAGGACACTCTTAACTTTCTGTTATTTTCATTTTATTTTCTGTTTCTTTTTTGTTTCTCTCTGTTATGGTCCATTTCCTCACTTTCATATTCACTACTCTCCAATAGAATTCTTCTTTTTCTGACTCCGTTCTGTTCTCGTTTTTTTTCTTTAGCTTCTTGCCTTTTCATTTTTTCTTCCTCTCTTTCCTCTTTATTCATTTCTCTTTTTATCCATACCTTTTTATATTGTTCACTTGCTGCTAGTTTCCCTGTTTTTGCTAAGATATTCTCTGCTGTTGTTTGAGACCTGAATTTAATCTTAATTGGTCTGGTCTTATCTGTACTATATTTTCCGAGTCTAAACATCTCTTCAATTTGTTTCATGATTTCAGGTTCATCTTCCTGAACTAATTCTAGTAAACTGTTTACTTTTTCTTTTTCCTCTTTAATTCTTGTGGTTCTATTTTGGTTAAATTTCTCTTCCATTCCTAATATAATTATACATTTCTTTTTGTCTGCTAAGTCTCTTACTATATTCTCCTTCTGTCTCATCACTTTAATAACTGAGTCTTCAGTTTGTTCTTTCATTTGTTGCTTAACCACTTCACTACGGGCCAAAATCTCGCGGGCAGCATTAGCTGCCAGATGTACGATGTTGCGTCATAATACTCGCATCATAAAAAATAGTCACCTCTTATATTGATCGCTCTCTCTTTCGCCCGTGAATTTTGATAACCATAGAAAATGTGATGAAGACAGTTTAGAGAGTATGTCATTATGCAGGAGCAACTACAATAAATATAATCAAGACGCCGATATGGCAGCCTCGCGTATCCACTTGCTCCTCATGCCGCCTACGTAGGCGGCACCGTATGGAAGGGGTTAATTATGTCAGTAAATGCAACTTTACTGTTTTCTTGGATTTTTTTCCAGCCCTGTGCTTCCTTTGCTATGGCCTCTTTATTGTCTCTATTATTCCTCTTTAATTCCTCATTCTCTTCTTTAACTTCTTTTAACTGTCTTTTTAATTCTTCTATTTCTAAAGTTAAGTTTTTGTTCGCCTTCTCTAGTCCTTCCAATCTTTCAACTCCCTGCGCAATCTTGGTCATTTTATCAAGTTTTTCCTCTAGTCTTGCTAATCGGGGGAGGTTGGTATCCCCCCCATCCTCTTTAAATCCCTGGAAACTATTAGCATCACCTTCCACTGTGCTGCTCTTATCTATATTTCTAATCTTTACATTTTTGTTGATCCCGTCATCACTGAAATCATTGGTCCGTCTTTTGTTTACAAGACGCCTGGCCTCCTGGACCATGTCCCCCTCTTCCACATTTCCTTCCATTTCCCTCAATAATCCCTCCCCTTCTCCTTTTTTATCACTTTCCCACTACACCACGAGCTTTCCCCTTCCCTATAGATACAATAAGGTACTTCCTTGACATTGAGATCCACGTAGATTTTCCTTTTTCTTCGGAATTCCAATTCTTGCCGTCCATCCGACGAAAGTGTGTGTGTGTGAGTTTACCTAATCGTAGTATGCAGGAAGGGAGTAATACTTGTTTGATCTTATCTTCTACTTTCCAATTTATCATCCCTAATCTCAAATTCATTGTCAATTTCAACTTAGTCTATATTGTTGATTTCCAGTTATCATATACAGGTAAACGTCGACTTACGATGGCCGCGACTTACGATTGTTCGACTTTACGATGACGACGACGACGATATGATAATTTAACCCCTTCCATACGGTGCCGCACACGTAGGCGTCATGAGGAGCAAGTGGATTCGCGACGCTGCCATATCGGCGTCTTGATTATATTTATTGTAGTCGCCCCTGTGTTTTTACATTCTCTCAAATGTGCCCTAAATCCCATTCTCTGTGGTTTTCAAAATTCGCGGGTGAAAGAGAGAACGATCGATATAAGCGGTGACTATATTTTATGATGCGAGTATTATTACGTCACGTCGTACAGCTGGCATTGGCTGCTGCCCGCGAGATTTAAGTTCCGTACTGAAAATACATATTATAGTGTTTGAATATGGTAAAAAGGATAAAAATAATTAAATAAACTACTGTACATGTTTAATAGGCTATATTCAGTATCTCTGGTGGTTAATATACAGGTAGGCTAGGTACAGTGACCACGGAACAGAGTGGGGATCGACTTACGATGAGATCGTCTTACGATGGCTCTATCGAAACCTAATGCCATCGTAAGTCGACGTTTACCTGTATAGATTTGAATTAATGTATAGTTCCAGCTTGGGCTTTATCACCTGAGGTATTCCAAGTATTTATGCATCTATATGGAAAGCTGTAGAGTGACCTAAATGCAAGTCTGCTAGTGTTCTCTCTCACCCTCCTCTCTCTTATCTCTCCCCTCTCTCCTCTCTCTCCCTTCTCTCCCTTCTCTCCCTTCTCTCCCTTCTCTCCTCTCTCTCTCCCTTCTCTTCTCTCTCTCTCCTCTCTCTCTCCTCTCCTCTCTCTCTCCTCTCTCCTCTCTCTCTCCTCTCTCCTCTCTCTCTCTTCTCTCCTCTCTCTTCTCTCCTCTCTCTTCTCTCTCACTCTTCTCTCTCACTCTTCTCTCTCACTCTTCTCTCTCACTCTCTCTCTCTCTCTCTCTCTCTCTCTCTCTCTCTCTCTCTCTCTCTCTCTTTCTTTCTCTCTTCTCTCTTCTCTTCCCTCTCTCTTCTCTTCTCTCTCTTCTTCTCTCTTCTCTCCTCTCTCTCTTCTCTCCTCTCTCTTCTCTCCTCTCTCTTCTCTCCTCTCTCTCTTCTTTCTCTCTCTCTTCTTTCTTTCTTTCTCTCCTTTCTTTCTCTTCTTTTTCTCTCTTCTTTCTTTCTCTCCTTTCTTTCTCTCTCCTTTCTCTCTCTCTCTTCTTTCTCTCTCTTCTTTCTCTTTCCTCTCTCTTCTTTCCTCTCTCTCTCTCTCTCTCTCTCTCTCTCTCTCTCTCTCTCTCTCTCTCTCTCTCTCTCTCTCTCTCTCTCGGCCTAATGCTTGTTGCAGTAGGGGGAGTTGATGTAATAGGGAGTATGGTAGTTGGACTTGAGCTTCTGTTGTGATCCGAGTGTGGATTTTTTTATGTATGGACATATTGTAAGGTATACGTGGTAGGTCGTTGTACACATTTGAGTAGTATGCTGCTATATTTTTCTTGTGTTCACTTGGTTGTGATTATGTGACATAATGAGATGGGTGAGTAGGTGTTGAGTGCTTGTGCATTCAATTAGTCAATCTGTTACCCCTGGTGGTCTCTCTTGCAGAAGACCTGTGGCCCTTAGGTAGTTGGCAACAGCCTCCAGGTGGGTTCTTAAGTCACTCAGGGAAGATACACTGATCCCCGTTATTCACAAGGGTAAGGTTCCTTGACCCCATATGAACAACAAAATTCATGGATAGTGGATACACTCCTTAAAAATACCTTAGAATACATGTTTTATAGCGCAAACCTTGTTTTAACACTTTTATATTGTTTTATGATGTAGATAAATGTTAGTACTCTATTTTTAAAGTTATTTTTTGAATATTATAATTTTTTTTATAAATTTTTTGTAAAATACACCTGTACTCACTATTAATGAAAGATTAATTGAATCTTGAACCCGATTGGCTACTCTCAAGTCACCAGCCAATATCATGCCAAGAACATACGATATTGCAAGAGACCATGAGGCCTACACTAGGCAGTTCATGTACATTGCCACTTATCATTCCCATCCATAAGGTTATCTAACTTTCTCTTAAAACAACCTATAGTTTCAGCACTCACTACATGATTACTAAGTCTTTTCTGTTTGTTGACCACTATTGGTAAATCAGTTCTTGCCTATTTTCTTCTTAAATCTTAATTTGTCCAGTACTGCGAGTCCTGCCCTGTTGTTTTAATATAATGACCTTGCCTAGATCACCCTTGTTAAAGCCCTTGATCCACTTGAACACCTCTATCAGATCACCCTGCACTCTGTGTCTTTCCAGAAAATGTAAATTAAGGTGCCTAAGCTCGTCCTTGTAAGATATATTTCTAAATGCATGTATAATTTTGGTCATTCTCCTCTGTACTTATTCTATACTATTTCCATTATCTTGTGACCCACAAGGTGTTGTGTGCCATGTTGTCACGTACTGAATCAAAACATTCAGCACATAGAAGCTGTCCACTACCCCGAGTATGTTAACATGGAATATTCTAAATGCATATTGATTTTATCATTAAATGGTAGGTGATATGAGTAATTGTTATACATGTAAAGAAAAGAAGAGACTTGTTAAACGATGTGGCATCTCAGGTCAGGCAACGTTGCCTTGGCTCCCAACCTGATGCGCGGTGTCTCCCCCGTTTTCTTTGGAGATGGTTTAGACATGGCAACGCTGTTGGTTTTGCCAGCCACATCCTATGGGTCACCAGATAATGGAAGAAGTATAATGAATTAACATCCATTCTATAGGACAAAGACCAAAACTGTATACATGGTCAAGGATGGGTTTACCTCTGCAATGTCCTAGCAATGAAACCTAATGCTCTATTAACTCTTCCTGGTACTAATGCACTGTTTCCTGGATTGAAGGTCATGACATACTAGCACTTGAGTCTCTCTCGCAATTAGTTTTCTCTAAACAGGTGTTACCTAAACTATATCTGCTTTCTGGGTTGTGTAAACCTACTAATAACACACTGCATTTTGAGATATTGATGCTGGAGATGCTGGTATCCTATGCCACATTTTTATTTTTTATATTTAAATCTAATATTAGTTTGTGCAGTATATTGCTATTTTGCCTGTTTTTAATTAATAAATATATTCATAGATTTTATAATTATAGTTTTTAAGGTTTAGATTAGAAAAAAAAAAGTTTCAAGTACTAGTCCCAAGATCTGTAGGCCTCACAGATAGGCAGGAGAATCCTGAATACACATTAGTTAAGTTCCATGAAAAAGTTGAGGATAGGCAGGGTTGTGAATGGGGAGTTGCTAATAGGCAGAGGTTCACTGTACATTGTGTTGTTGTCTAGGGATTGTTTATGTGGGGCATTGTAGTATGAGGTGTTCTGTGTCCTCTGTGTGGTGGTTGCATCAGGGGCAATTTGAATCTGGCCAGCCCAATTCTGTGATGGTACTGTTTCAGTGTTGGATGGTGTCCTAAGCATAATTGTGCCAGTATGATTCTTGCCAGATATTTGTACATAGAATTATGGATCTATGATTTTTGTGTAGTGTTCTATGGGGAGGATTGTAGGGAACCATGGTTTGGAAGCATGATAAAGTGAGGTTCCTAAGACTGTGGTTGTATTTTCTTTCTCTTGTCCAAAGATTGTATTTGCAAAATCTTAGTATATTTTCTTCTTGTCATGTATCAAAAGTGAGACTGCTGCTTCTTCTTCTCCATCTTCTCCATCTTCTCCATTCTCCTCTAATGGAAGGGTTTGGCCATTTAATTTCTGTTGAAGGTCTCTGTTATATCCTGTGTGTAGTTGAGTTTATATTTTATTTATTTATTTATATATATATATATATATATATATATATATATATATATATATATATATGTATATATATATATATATATATATTTTAAGCTTCTTGGAATGTATCTGTTCCTTTCAGAATGATTACTGCTATCTCATCCATAACCTGTCAATGGGTGGAAACTGGTCTATTTCTTTTCTATTCTGTATTTACCTAGTTGTATTTTACGGGAAGGTTCATGGTAACGTGTTTTTGTATCTCACAAGATCAAGTTTGTTCTTAAGTTCTTGTATGGTGTTTGCACACACTTGTTTGTTCAAGATATCTATCACTGTGTGGGAAGCTATTCTTTTTCAGGTCTCTTCTGTAGCTGTCCTTTTTGAGTTTCTTTGCATGTCCTCTTTTTTTTTTCTTCATCCCACTTTAATAAGTCCTCTCTATGAAGGAGTTCCTTGCCTTTCATAATCCTGTAGATGGCTAGTAGGCCCCCTTGTTGTCTTCTTTGTTCCAGGGTCGGCAATTCCAGTTTGGCCAATTTGCTTTTTGTAGTTTATGAAAGCTCACTTTTATGTAGGACTTAATTTTCCATCTGGTTCTATGGTGATCTCTGTTGGGAAATGGTGTCAGGGGAATTCATGTATAGTTTCCCATGTTATTTGTGTTTGGAGGAAGGATGCACACACTGTCATGTCAAGTGATGTTTCTTTCTTATGTTGAGAAGGTTGTCAGGTGTTGTGTTTACTGGAATTTAGTAAATTTGGATGGGTGTTGTCCTAGTATCTTATAGCCTCTTTGGTCTGCAGTTTGTGTGCTTAGCCAAACTGGGTGATGTGCATTCGTGTTACCTGCAAGTATTTAGTTTATGAGCGAGTTGAGAGGTTGGGATTGAGGTGTGTAACCCTGAGTCTGTGTGTATGTGGGGGGGGATGCTGATGTGGTGGGTTGTATATAGATATTTGTGAAGTTATAAATGTTTTTCTTTATCAATGGATTATGCTTGCTTCTGTTTTGTTATTTGTTAGTGTTTGTTTTGTTTCATTTGTTAGAGAATGTATGTTGTTGTGCAATAATAGTACCTTTGTCTTGTGTGTAATCTTCTAACTGGTGTGTACACTATTCAATGAATGTGAGTAGTGTGAATTGTGGTGTTAGTTTAGTTCAATGTATTAGTATAATGTGTATATTGTGTTTGTAAGAATTGGAACAGTTCTGTGTGTTTGTGGTATCAATAATTTTTATTTGTAGTATATTTAGAGTGTGTGTTTGTACTGGCATGTTTGTGTGTATTTACCTAATTGTAGGATCCAGAATGGGAGAAATGCTTGTTGGGTTCCATCTCGTACTCTCCACTTTATCATACCTAGCCTCAAATTCATATAATTTGAGGTGTGTGTATTACCTAATTGTAGTATACAGGAATAGGAGCAATGCTCGTTGGGTTCCCTCTCCTGCTAAAGTATGTGTGTGTGTGTATGAGAGGGCGATTCACCATGGTCTTGGATCTTGTATTGGACTAATGATTGACAGTTATTACCCTTCTGGAGGAGAGCTCATATATGGCCCTTGATATGGGTAATGCTGTGGCCCTATATACTCACACCCCAAACTCCTTTTCTGCCAGAATTAGAGTGCTGGATTGCAATGCTGTGATACTGAATTTATTTCAGCCTTAGGACTCAAATTCTGATCACTGAATTAACGGTTGAAAATGGTACCACTGCACTGCTTGTGTTTGTGTGTGTGTTGTATGGTGGCCACAGTTTCAACAATTATGTGTGACTGCATTGTCAATTGTGGTGCATGTTAGATGGACCCATGTGGCATGTGAAGCATGCATGATGGTGATGTATGTGATTGATATATAGGTTTTGTATATATATAGGATATGTGCATAAAGCTGGGTTAGTTTTCATGTCTAGCTAGGAGGTGGTGTGGGAAGGCAGGTACCAGAGTGCTGACCTAATATATATATTATATATATATATATATATATATATATATATATATATATGTATATATATATATATATATATGTATATATGTATATATATACATATATATATATATACATACATATATATATATATGTATATATACATATACATATATATATATATATATATATTATATATATATATATATATATTATATATATATTTATATATATAAAGTGTGGTTCAACACATTAGCAACCAGATGTTGGGATGTTCTCTGTCAATCTCCTTCTCTCAGTCAGTGGTGCTGGTACTACTCTTATGGGATAACCCATGTCCTCTTGTGCAGTTCCCCAATCTACAGTTAGGTAAATGGAGTTAAGTATGCATAATAAAAAAGAAAAAATGTTGCTGTACTCCTGCTTAGTGTCATTATTGGTTTCCGTCACTAATCCTGGAGAATTCTGTGCCTTTCCCATATTGGCTTGCCATTAAGGATAGAATTCTAAGCAGGTCTAACTGTTTCACTTGAACTATAGCCCTCTACTTATGTGAGGAAGGGCAAGAAGCAAAGAGAGAGGAAGAAAGTGGAGAGAGTGAATGAATGTTTGGGGGGGATATGGGATAATATTGTAAACATAAAAATGATTTGTAGTTAATAGATAAATTTGTTACTTGCAGTTAGTTAGTGCCATGGCACAATTTGGCAATGCCAAGGTACCACCACCATGGCAGCAACAGAGAGCCCAGGCGGCACCCCAGGTTCAGACCTCCTTACTGGGGCAGCACCCTGTGACTGGTACCCCACAAGCTGGCCCAGGTCACCAGCAATTGGTGATAGGGGGAGCACCTCAGCAGCCACAGTATACACCAGTGCAGCAGAGTATGATTCAGCCCCCAGGGTTGGGAGGACTTCAGTCTCTTGGACAACCAACCATCCCCACAGCTCCTGTAGGACAGCCAGCCACTGGAGCAAGCCTAATGGGCCAACCACCAATCACTACACAAACACTTCAACCTCCTGGTATGGTCAATCCAACGCAGTTGACAAACTCACAGATCCAGCCACAAATACAGGCACAGGTATGGTGAAGCTTTGTTGAATTAAGAAAAAAATGTGAACTGTTATTTTGTCAAAGCTTATAATTGATAATTGTGTAGGCATCTGCCATTGGTATAAGTATATATCAAGAGTAATATCTGTGTTTCCCTCATAGTGATAAGAAGATATGTTTGTATAATGTACATTGTAGTTAATTTTTTATTAATTTTTTTTTTCACAAATGAAACCAAAACTAGGTGACAACAGTATCGTATCCTACACCACGAGCACTTGCACCACCTGGGTCTTTCAATCCTCCAGCTGCAGCTAACAATGTTCCACAGCAACCACAGAAGCAACGAGTATTCACAGGAACAATCACAAAACTTTGTGCCGATTTTGGCTTTGTGGATGAAGATGTGTTTTTTCAAACCAGGTGAAGATTGCATTTAGCTTGAGCAATTTTATCGTTAAATTACTTTATCTTTATATACATATGATGGGAGGAGGGTTGGAGCATTCCTTGGTTGGCTACTCTTTTAAGGGAGATGAATCCTTTTGGTATATTTATGTGCGTGTTTCGTGTATTTATCTAATTGTATACAGGAAAGGAGTGTAATTGAAAAGGCCTATGGGAGGGTTTTGATTGAAAGGATTAGAGGAACAGAGGGAGTAATTGGTGAGGAACAGTGTGGGTTTAGCAAAGATAGGAGGAGTAGTTGAATGGATTTTATTTGCTTATGATGCACAAGGAAGGGGAGGTGAGTCAAGTAGAGAAGAAAAGGTAAAAGGCACAGATGGACATTTTAACGGAAGGGGAGGTGGTAAGGAGATGGGTGGCATATTTTAGAGAGCTGTTGAATGTGGAGGATAGGGAGGGATTGATAATAGCAGTGGGAGGTGCTAAGAAAATGACAGTGATGGAAGAGGAAAATGTAAGTGAAATAAGAAAAGGTGAGGTGCAATTAGCTCTGAAAATGATGAGAACAGGTAATATTCCTGGATTAGATGGGTGTCATGTGGAGAGTCAGAAGAAGGGAGGTACAGTTATAGTGGGCTGGCTAGTGAAGCTGTTTAATGCATGTGAGGGAGGGTAGAGTGCCAGAGGACTGGAGGAATGCCTGTATAGTTCTGTTTTCCAAGGGAAAATGGGACAAATGTGAGTAGTAGTTTCAGAGGGATCTGTTTTTTGTGTAGTTAGGAAGGCTTATTGGAGGGTTTTAATTGAGATGTTTAGGAGAGGAACAGCATGGTTTTAGGACAGGTAGGGGTTGCAGTAAGGCAGATATGTGAGAAAGCTTTGGGAAAAAGGAGTTTTTTTCATAGATTTGGAAAAGGCTTATTGACAGGGTGGGCAGGAAGACACTGTTGGAGGTTTTGCACATATATGGGATTGGGGGAAAGCTGTTAAGGGCAGTCAAGAGTTTTTATGAGAGTAGTAGAGCCTGTGTTAGAATGGAGAATGGAGAGAGTGAGTGGTTTGAGGTAAAGGTGGGACTGCATCAGGGATGTGTCATGTTGCCATGGCTGTTCAGTGTGTACATGGATGGGGTGGTGTGGGAGGTAAAGGTGAGGGTAATGGGCAGGGGACTGGAAATTGATAAAAAAAATGGAGAAAAAGGGGTAGTGACCCAGTTGTTGTTTGCTGATGACACTACATTTGTGGCAGGATCAGAGGAGGGATTAAGGCAATGATAGAGTTCGGAAAGGTATGTGATATGAGAAAGTTGAAGGTAAATGTGAGTAAAAGCAAGGTGATGAGATGTACAAGGATAGAGGGTGACAATGAGTTGAAATTAAGTCTAAAAGGAGGCTGAAGGAAGTGGATAGGTTTAGGTATTTGAGGTTGTATGTGGCAGGAAAAGGAAAGATAGGGTGGAGATAAATTGTAGATTAAGAGAAGCAAGTAAATGCCTTGGGGGGATTACAAAGTTTTATGAGAAATAGGGAACTGGGAATGGATGCAAAGAAGAGATTATATGAAGGGGTGATTGTGCCTACAGTATTGTATGGGGCAGAGACTTGGAAATTAAGAGAAGCAGAGAAGAAAAATTTAAATGTATTTGAGATGAAATGTCTAAGAAGTATGGTAGGGGTTACTAGGTTGGATAGAGTGAGAAACGAGGTGAGGAGGAGAGTGGGAGTAGAAAAGGAGATGGCAGATAGGGCTGATGAAATGGTATTGTAATAGTTTGGACACATGGAAGAGATGAGTGATGAAAGATTATTAAAAGAGGAGTGGAAGGCAGAGGTAGAGGGAGTGAACTTGAGGGGATGACTGAGGATGAGATGGATGGATGGATAGGATGAAGGAGCTGTTGACCAAGAGGGGAATGTCTGTTTGAGGAAAGAAGGGAGAAGGCAGAAAATAGGGATGAGTGGAAAATGACTGTGTATGGATGATACTGTTATGCAAGGAAGGGAGGGATTGGGGGTACAGGGTGCTTATGTGTAAATGATATTTTGATACAGCCTGAAGGGATTTCTCCCCGTCTTCTCTTTTTCTGGATGAGGGGATGTAGAGGGGGTGTCGCTGATTAAGTGAAGTGGCCTTGCTGTGGTTATACTGTGTCTTGCTGCATTGCATTTGACAGTTGGCAGATGCAGATGCAGGGATGACCCATCATCCATGAGGAGCTGAGATGGGAGGGGTGGAAAGGGTGGTAGATGGTAGTGTAATGGGTGGGAATAGTTATGTCCCTCTGACTTTGCTACCTTCCTTATAAAGGGGAGAAGCTCTTGGTTTTTATATAGATGATGTAGATGTGTACTTTTTTGACACATCCACTTCCCATGTAAAGGGGAAGAGTCATTTATATATATATATGATTGGTGTTTATGTGTGTGTGTGCACGCATGCACACATGATGTTAATCAAAATGCAGCACTGGAGTTCAGGATAACTACTAAGGTTTCTGCATGCAGTTTTTGTCAATCAAGAGTAGATAAAATGTGGTTCAGTTAGTCACTGTTAAGAACTCAAACAGCTTGTAATCTGGCATTTGAATCCAGAACTCAGGAAATATCCTTGTGGAGTGTACAAATTATACAGCCTTTTGGTCTAGTGGAATGTAAAGTAATAAAGCCTTTAACCTCAAAGGTGTGGAGCTCTTTTAACTTGTTTTTTCAGTAATGTGGCACATGTTCCCCAGAATTCTTAAACAATTGCCTAACTTGTTACCTTTGAAACCCAAGCAGTTGTGTCAAGGGCCAATTACCTAAAGTAGGAGATCGGGTGCTGGTGGAGGCATCATACAACCCTAATATGCCTTTCAAATGGAATGCCAATCGGGTACAAGTCATTCCTGGCCCAAATCCAGTAACAACACAAGCAAGTCGTGCATCTTCAGCCAGTAGAGAACAAAGTCGAACCGGTTCTTATAATGCAGTGCCTCCCCCTACCTTCAATAATGGTAAGAGTCCAGGTAGGCTTGCAGAGAATTTTTATGTGTATTCATGTTGTATAAGTGCTGTGGTATAATAATACAGTGATGAGAATGATCAAATGGAAGAACTAGTACTTAACTCCAGTTTGTCATTTTGTACCCTGGAAGATAATTCAAATAGTAGTACTGGATTCACCTCGCGCATACCGGTGGGAAGTGCTCGTGCAAGATCACCTCGGAGAGAGAGACACAATGAAAGAAGAGAGAGGGAGAGAGAACGAGAACGAGAGGACAAAGAGAAAGAAGAAAAGAGAGAAAGTAGAAAGCGGAGTCGTAGTAGAGGCCGATCAAGATCACCGCCACCCAGACGAAGGCCTCGGATAATTCCACGATATAACGTGCAAGTTCCTAAGATTATGCTTCACATGTAAGTTAATGATTATTTATTGTTTTGCTCTGGCTGTTGCATTTATATTGTATTTTTATCTCAGATATTTATTTTCATTAATTTTTTCACCTGTCATAGACATATCTTTGTCTCCCCTTACATTTTTCCTTCCATTTCACTTGTGTCTCCATACTGTAATGCATACCTTTATGATACTACTTCAATAATGTGATATAGTAAAGCCTCAAAGAGTGAGGGTATAACTATTAGAAGTTTGAAAAATGTAGATATTTCTGAAGTTAGGCTCAATATAACTTATAACCCATATATAACCAGTATAACCCAATCAAATAAATATATGAAGTAAACATGTTACACTAATTCACTTCACAGCACTATTATAAAAATTTATTATAGAATTAATGCTCAATATATTGAACTTGTGACACCTCAGTAACAAATTATTTCTGTGTTACACATGATATCACAAGTTTTCCACTATTTTTTATGTAGCTAATACACAACTGGCAATTGTTCACAATAATGTTTTGCTTGCCAATGGTATATAAATGCCCTTCCCACAGCAAATCTATAAAGAAGTGAAGACACCCCAGTCATCAGTTTGATGTCAGTCATAGGTATGCTGGAATTATTGATAGGAAATAGAATCAGGGATCACATCAAGAGGCATAATTTGATTTGAGACTCGCAGCATGGGTTCACCAAGGAAAGGTCATTTGTAACTTATTGTATATCCATTTACACTAATGTCTACAAGGCAGCAGATAACAGTGATAGTTAATGTTATTTACCTTAATTTTAGCCAAGCATTCAACAAAGTGCCCCACCAGAGACTGCTAAATAAAGTCAAAGCCCATGGCATAGGAGGAAAAGTGTTTGAATGGATTAGAGCATGGATTAGTAACAGAAAACAGTGGGTCACTATTAATGGTGTAAAATCCAAATAGAGTGTTATAAGTGGAGGTCCTCAGGGCTCAGTTTTGGGTCCCTTATTGTTCATTATAAATAAAAACAACTTGGACAATTAGAATAGTAGTGATTTTAATAAGTTTGCAAATGACATAAACAAAAAAGATAAAAGGTGCAGATGGAGATATGATAATTGAAGATGGGCAGAGTATTTTAGGGAGTTGCTAAATGTGAAGGCGGACAGGGAGGGAAAAGTAGTTGCAGTGGGAAGCGCTAAGAGAATGGCAGTGATGAGTGAGGAAAATGGAGGAGAAATAAGGAAGGATTGGGTGAAGACAGCTGTTTAAATGATGAGAGCAGGTAAGGCACCTGAGTTAGATGGGTGTCATGTGGAGTGTCTAAAAAAGGGAGGTACAGTGATGGTGGACTGGCTGGTGAAGTTGTTTAATGATTGTCTAAAAGAGGGTAGAGTGATAGAGGAAAAGGGGACAAGTATAAGTGTAGTAGTTTCAGAGGGATCAGTTTGTTGAATGTAGTTGGGAAGGCTAATGGGAGGATTTTGATAAAAAGGATTAGGAGAGGAACAGAGGGAATAATTGGTAGGGAACAGTGTGGGTTTAGGACAGGTAGAGGTTGTATGGATCAGATTTTTGCAGTAAGGCAGATGTGTGAGAAAACTTTCGGAAATGGTAAGGATGTTTTTTAGGCCTTTATAGATTTGGAAAAGGCTTATGACAGGGTAGACAGGAAGGCATTGTGAGAGGTATTGCAGATATGTGGGATAGGAGAAAAACTGTTAACCCCTTCGTTACCGACCCGTCAACCTTACGTAAACAAACGTTTCAAACCGTCCCACAAATGGCTGGAGCCTTATGTTTGTAAACACAGACACTTGCCACCACGTGGGTAGAAATAACTCAGAAACCGAGGCCTTGAGAGCCCTCAATACACACAGCTTATAACTGTGACATGTGCGTGTCATGGGGAGCACGCTCGGTTCCTGGCGGGTGCACTCAGCCGTGGCACGCAGGTGTCACAAAACACACATCTGGTACTCAAGGGGTTAAGATTAGTCAAGAGTTTTTGCAAGAGTAGTAGGGCCTGTGTTAGAATCAGAAATGAAGAGAGTGAGTGGTTTGAGGTAAAGGTGGGACTTTGTTAGGGATGTGTTATGTCCCCTTAGCTGTTCAATTTATACATGGATGGGATGGTGCAAGAGGTAAACATAAGGGTAAGGGGCCAGTGGTTAAAGAAAATGGAGAAAAGTGGGAGCTAAGCCAGTTGTTGTTTGCTTATGACACTGCGCTTGTGGTAGGATGAGAGGAGGGATTAAGGAAGTTAGACAGAGTTTGGGAAGGTGTGGGAAAGAAGGAAGTTGAAGATAAATGTGTGTAAAAGTAAGGTGATGAGATGTACAAGGGGAGAGAGTGGCAAAAAATTGGAAGTGAGTATTAGGGAGAGGGAACGGAGGAAATGGAGAGGTTTAGATATTTAGGTGTGAATGTGGCAGGAAAGGGAGGAGTGGAGGTGGAGATAGAATGTAGATTGAGAGAAGCAAGTAAATGCCTTGGAGAATTAGTGTAATGAGAAATAGGCATTTGGGAATGGATGCTAATAGGAGATTGTATGAAGAAGTGATTGTGCCAACAGCACTGTATGGGGCAGAAACATGGAGCATAAGAGAGGAGGAGTTTGAATGTGTTTGAGATGAGGTGCCTGAGAATTATGATAGGGGTTACTAGCCTTGATAGAGTGAGAAACAAGGAGGAGAGTGGAGGTGGAAAGGGAGTTGGGAGATAGGGTTGATGAAAGAGTATTGGGATGGTTTGGACACATGGAAAGAATGAGTGAAAAAAGATTAGTAAAAAGAGGTATGGAAGGCAGAGGTAGAGGGAGTGAACATGAGGGGGCGACCAAGGATGAGATGGATGGATGGGGTAAAATGGGGCATTGGAAAAGAGGGGAATGTCTGTTGAGGAAGGACAGGAGAAGACAGAAGATAGAGGTGAATGGAAAATGGTTGTGTATGGATGATATTGTAATGCATGGGAGTGGGTGGGGGATGGATTCTTTAGGAATAAATTAAATCTACTGTCTCATCATTTTCCATTCAAACTCACTGTAGAGTTTAGGGTTCTGTATGTACAAGATTAATCCTTTTATTGTAGTGATGGCTTTCTGTCTCTTGTTGCAGGAAAGAGGCCAATGTACTTGAACTTAAAAAGAGGTACAGCAATTTGTATGTTCCTTCTGATGTGTTTCTGGCACGTCCCCTATGGTCAGACACATTTCCAGCCCACCGACCGTTCCAGCTTCCTCGTCCTGTTTCCTTTCATATTATGAACAAAGAGGTGGACCCAGTTTTAGAAAATGACACAATTTATGATCCACCAGATGCCAACCATGCATTTGCAGCTAAGGTTTGTGCTTGCATTCTTTATTATCTAGCTTGGTTGTTCATGTATCTAATGAGGTGTCTTGAATAGTGGGTGTATGCCATTTGACTTTGGCTACCTCTCTGGTAAGGGGTAAAAAGCCCTTGGTATATGGATGGATGGATGAAGTACAGCTTTCCATACTGATGCTTCAATCTACAGGGTGTGTATGGTAATTATTTAATTTTTTAGGGTCATACAAAAAAAGTCACAATTTAGTTGAAAATGCATTTATTGCAAAAATAAAAACTGACTGTATCAACACTAGGCATCAATGACATCCTCAACACATCCTTGAAACCTGGCACAGGCCTTCTTCACGACCTCCTTGGAGAGATTGGCAAAGACAACCTTGATCTGATGGATCAGATCATTCTTACTATTGCATGGGGTGCAGTTAGTATCTTGTTCAACTGCACCCCATACAAAATAATCCATAGGGTTGAGGTCAGGTAAGTTAGGGGGCCACGCATCTGGGGCAACTAAGTCAAAGAAATTGTCGGAAAACCATTTCTAAGATTTCCTAGATGTGTGACATGGTGCTGAGTCCTGTTGCCACATGTAGGGTCTACCATCAGCTACTTCCTCAATCCATTGGTTAACATGGGTCTGTAGGATATCGATGTACACTTTGGTGCTCACCCTGAGACCCTGGGGAGAGAAGAACGGGCATGACTTGGCCCTCGCTGCAGACTACCCCAAACACCATGACGGTTGCAGGAAACTTGGTTTTCATGACTCTTGGCACATCCTTGGGACAGACAGCCAACCACCTGTTGGTATAAGAGTTGTGGGTCTGGTCCTAGCAGAAGTTCTTTTTGTCTGAAAAGAACCAGAGCATGCCGTTCTCCAGAGGGTGCTTCAGTTTGTTGAGCATCTTCATGCTCTTCTTGAAGCAGTTCTCCACCATCTTTGTGGAAAGGAGTTGACCCTTATGCATCTTATGTGACTTGTATCTAATACAAATGCAAACACTTCCTTACGGTGCTCTCAGACACTTGCAGCTCTGGCAATGGACCTCATGGATTGGCTGGGGTCTTCATTAACCATGGCTTGCTATTGAGTGGCAAATTCGGCATCCCTGATGGTGTTTGATTGTCAAGAATGCGGTTTCCTCTCAGCAACACCTTCATAATCATAGTCAGAAGAAATCAACTCCTGACAGTCCTGACGAACTGTTCAGTCACTTTTAGCAATTCTGATATCTTGCTGCTGCTGTATCTGGCAGAGATTAACACAAGTACCATATGCCTTTTCCATACATGAGGAAATGTAAAGCTCTCTATGGACACAGTATGAACATACACTGATCGGTTGCTTTTGTTTTGAGTGATGTGGTTACCCGAGTCTATCCACACCATGTCCCTGAAACAACGAAATAATTACCGTACACACCTTGTAAAGATCAAGTTTGAAAATGTAATCCAGGCCAACAACATAAAGGAAGGGACTAATGGCTGGTACAGGTATTTGCCTACTTATTCAATATACATATATGCATATACCAATGGCTTTTTTCCCCTTACAAGGGAGGTAGCCAAAGTCAAAGGCATAAATCCACTCCCACCCATTTCATCCTCACCCACTCCACTCCCATTCACCTCCCCTCCTTCCCTCTTTTCTTGGCTGCTCCTAGATGATGGGTCATCCCTGCATTTTGTCCGTTGCCCTGGGTCAAAAGCAATGCAGCAAGACATAGCTTTTCCGCAATAAGGCCGCTTTATTTAATTGGGACCCCTCCATCCCCTCGTGCAGGAAAAGAGAAGACTGGGAGAAATCCCTTTGGGCTGCATCAAAATATAATTCACACATACTCCCTCACCCCCTCCTTCCCCCTTCCATGTATCACAGTATCATCCATACACAGCCATTCTCCACTCACCTCCATCTTCTGTCCTCTCCCTTCCTTCCTCAACAAACATTCCCCTCTTTCCCAATGCCTCTTTTACCCCATCCATCCATCTCATCCTTGGTCACCCCCTCATATTCGCTCCTTCCACACCTCTTTTACTAATCTTTCTTCTCTCATTCTTTCCATGTGTCCAAACCATCCTAATACTCTTTCATCAACATTATCTCCCAACTCCCTTTCCACCCCCATTTTCCTCCTCACCTCCTCGTTATTCAACAATGGCTAAAAGAATGCATCAATCATTGATTGGTTGATGTGTTCTTGTGGCTGTTGCACAATTAGATATTCATGCAAGTAGAAAATGGAATGGATTTCCCAAGAGTCACTCCTATCATGGTTATGGGAAGGAAATGAAACACCACCCATCATGTCACAAAAATTAATATATTTTACAAATAAACACACACTGCATTATGAATGATGTTAAAGACCTATGGAGAGTGAAGATGATGTTGCATTGTGACTGTGCTGGTGGAAACACTTGTAGAAAATGGTGGGAGTGGTTAGTGTATCAGGCAGCCACTCGGTGATGTGCAAGTTGTTGGCATGGGATTTGAAATTGCAGATGGCCCAGAAAACATAAAAGTGATTGAAGATAAATTTCTAGTATTACATAGTGCACTAAAGTGGAAATGTGTTACCAGAACAATGTAAATAGACAAATACCTGTACCTGTACGTAAGGTCCTGCAAGATGGGCAGCAGAATTGTCTATTTTCAAAACCTATCAACGCTCTCACCTCCACCAAGAGGTGCACACCCTGAGGGACACTTGGTCTATGGCCTGGGCCCAAGATCTCTTTATCAACTTCAACTATATTTCTTACACTTGTTCACACATGGAGAGCTGACAACTGGCAACTGCTCCCCTACTCCTACCACTTTCAGCAAGTAACATTGAACAGTTTCATATTAATACAATTCACAACAGTCCATTTTATTCCTGTGGGAGGGTGTGAGGATTGTTGCCAGCCATTCTCTGTGGGCCTGTGGGTGTTCCACTTGGTGAAACTTGAGACAGTAATTGAATTATACATACATATACCAAAGGCTTTTTCCCCCTACATGGGGGGTAGCCACAAAGAAAAAGGTATAGCGACCATTCCCACCCATTCCATTTCCTATGTATTCCACTCCCCTCCACCCTCCTCCCTCCCTCTTATCTTGGCACCTCCTGGATGACAGGTCATCCCTGCATCCTGTCCACTGCCCTGGGTCAGAAGCAGTGTCGCAAGACACAGTGCATCCACAGCAAGGCCGCTTCATAAATTCGGCGACCCCCCCCTCTCCGTCCCCTCATGCAGAAAAGGAGAAGACGGGGAGAAATCCCTTCGGGCTGCATCAATTTTCTTCTCACACATACCTCCCCACCCCCCACCCACTCCCCCTCATGCATCATAGCATCATCTATACACAACCCCTCTCCATTCACCCCTATCTTCTGTCCTCTCCCGTCCTTCCTCCACAGACATTCCTCTCTTTTGTAATGCCCCTTTCACCCCATCCATCCATCTCATCCTAGGACACCCCCTCATATTCACTCCTTCCACCTCTGCCTTCCATACTTCTTTTATTAATCTTTCTTCACTCATTCTTTCCATGTGTCCAAACCATCCTAATACCCTTTCATCAACCCTATCTCCCAGTTCCCTTTCCACCCCTGTTCTCCTCCTCACCTCATTTCTTACTCTATCTAGCTTAGTAACCCCTATCATACTTCTCAGACATTTCATCTCAAACACATTCAAACTCCTTCTCTCTTCCTCTCATGTTCCATGTTTCTGCCCCATACAATGCTGTTGCTACAATCACTCCTTCATATAACCTCCTCTTAGCATCCATTCCCAGATGTCTATTTCTCATTACACTTTTCAATCCACCAAGGCATTTACTCGCTTCTCTCAATCTACATTCTACCTCCACCCCCACTCCTCCCTTTCCTGCCACATTCGCACCCAAATATCTAAAACTATCCACTTCCTCCAGTCTTTCACCCTTAATGCTCACCTCCAGCCTGCTGTCACTCTCTCCCCTTGTACATCTCATCACCTTACTTTTACCCACATTTATCTTCAGCTTCCTTCTTTCACACACCTTCTCAAACTCTGTCACTAACTTCCTCAATCCCTCCTCTGATCCTGCTACAAGCGCAGTGTCGTCAGCAAACAACAACTGGCTCACCTCCCACTTTTATATCAATAAATTTAAGACAAACTTTGATAAATAGAAACAGCTGCTCCAACCTCATTTACTACAAATATGTAAATATACAAAAAGTAAAGCAATTTGTGATCAGTAGTTGTCTGGTTAGTGTGCAAATCATTGGTACATACATACACCAAGGCTTTTTCCCCCTTACAAGGGAGGTAGCCAAAAAGAAAAAGGCATAAAATCATTCCCACCCATTCCATCCCTGAAATACACTCCACATCCCTCCACCCTCCCTCTTATCTTAGCACCTCCTGGATGACGGGTTATCCCTGCACCTTGTCCACTGCCCTGGGTCAGAAGCAGTGTTGCAAGACACACCACATCCACAGCAGGGCCGCTTCATTAAATCGGTGACCCCCCCTCTCTGTCCCCCATGCAAAAAAGGAGAAGACGGGGTGAGAAATCCCTTCAGGCTATGTCAAATTTTGCTCACGCATATTACCTCACCCCCCATCCCCCCGCCCATTCCACCTCATGCATCACATCATCCATACACAACCATTCTCCATTCACCCCTATCTTCTGTCCTCTCCCGTCCTTCCTCAACAGACATTCCTCTCTTCCCCAAAGCCCCCTTCACCCCATCCATCCACCTCATCCTAGGACGTCCCCTCATGTTCACTTCCTCCACATCTGCCTTCCATACCTTTTTTACTAGTCTTTCTTCACTCATTCTTTCCATGTGTCCAAACCATCCTAATACTCTTTCATCAACCCTATCTCCCAACTCCCTTTCCACCCCTGTTCTCCTCCTCACCTCCTCATTTCTCACTCTATCTAGCCTAGTAACCCCCATCATACTTCTCAGACACCTCATCTCAAATACATTCAAACTCCTTCTCTCTTCCTTTCTTATGTTCCATGTTTCTGCCCCATACAGTGCTGTTGGCACAATCACTCTTCCATACAGTCTCCTCTTAGCATCCATTCCCAAATGTCTATTCCTCATTACACTCTTTAATCCACCAAGGCATTTACTTGCTTCCCTCAATCTATCATTGGTAATTTGGGGAAATATTCATCATCATCAATCAATCCATTGTTTCTGGTCTCTCATTTAGGATAGCTTTCAAATAATCAACAGCAGCCACTGGAATGGCCCACAAATCACTTGAGTGATATTGTCTGATCTTGGTAAGGCCAGACACTAAACACTTCATTTTACAATACCCTATTCATCATTATCAAGCACTATTTTAAACATGGATGACCTGTCATCCCTGAGGGAAGGGTGGTGGATGGGAGTGAAATGGGTGGGAGTAATTACGTGCTTTTTGACTTTGGCTACCTCCCTTGTAAGGTGGAAGCCCTTTGTATATAGATAGATTCTATCTGTCTATATACCAAGAGATTTTTTTCCCCCTTTGTAAGGAAGGTAGCCAAGTCAAAGGCATGCACCCACTCCCGCCCATTCCACTTCCCTTATCCACCCTTTCCTCCTCATCTTAGCTCCTCATGGATGATGGGTTCCCTGTATCTCACCCTCTGCAGGATACAGATAGATAGATTTTAAACTTGTGGCAGATAAATGATAACTGATAAATAATTATATTCATTTATTTGACTTAGAACCCATACCACATGTACACCTTGAAAATTATCGACACTTGCGCAGTTAGTGTGTGAATCATTGGTGAATTGAGGGAATAATCATCATTGTGTAAAGTTGTATTATATTATGCACATACAGGTGTTTTCTCCTTTACAGGGAATTACAGAATATGTATTACTGAGAAAATGTTAGCTAACTATGGTGACATAATTGCTTGTTTCGCAAGTTGCATTTTGTGAATTGATGGAAGATGGGAAACCAGTTATGAATTTGGGATAATTTTTTTGTATAATTATGAGGAAATCAGTGATAGAAGTTGGAAACATTATAAAGATGGGGAATCTATTAAAGTGAACTGAAGAGAACATAATTTCTTGGTTCAAGTAAAAAAGACCGTTTCTGTGGAAAGATATTTGAACCACTTTTTGCGAATGGATTTATTCCTGCTGACAAAGTTCAAGAAAAATTGAAGATTACATGGCTTTTAATATCTATATTAGTTCTATGCCAATGAATAGGAAGACCATATTTTCTAAGCTAGTAGTTGTTTTTCATTTAAATTTGTTGATATTTGCAAATGAATGACTAGTCTTGTTTGAAATCATGGAATGCTTATAAGATATAATGGAAAGATTTCTATGAACTAACTCATTAAATATTATGTTTTGCAGGTGATGCTAATGGCAATTCCTCCTTTAGAAGACCTGTTTCGTCGTTCATGTGCTTTAAGTGAAGACCCAAGTGATGTGCGAGAGTGCTTTGTCCATCCCACTCGCCTCATAAACTTCTTAGTAGGTCTGAAAGGCAAGAACGAAACAATGGCCATTGGAGGCTACTGGAGTCCTTCTTTAGATGGTGCCAACCCCGAGAAGGATCCAAACGTGCTCATTCATACTGCCATCCGTACCTGCAAGGCCCTTACTGGCATCGACCTCACATACTGCACCACTTGGTAAATCTGGATATTTGCAATTCCCAGTGCTTAAGGGGATGAGAGGATGAAGTCATGAAGATTGGTGGTAATTGTGACTATCCCCTCCGATAATGGGCAGGTCTTTCTATACTTACTTTGATTAATTCTTTCTTCGACATGTGTATTTGTAAGCAGTTATGCTTGCATGTTGTGTGTATGTATGTGTGTATGCTTTCTGATGTTGAGAGAGATATAATGAAGAAAGTATGATATGAAAGCTTTAATTCATAAAACATAGTTACCATGTAAAACTTTAAAAGCAAACCTTTGATCATTTAAGTGTTACATAAATTTCAGTTGTACTTTCAACATTGTGGTACCCTTTAAAGACTGCATAGTACTTAATCTTGAGTTAGGTTAATGGCTAAGTCGCGAATTTGAATTCCAAATTAGTAATGGATATGAAAGTGGATGATCCACTGGTGACCATCTACAGATATTGAATCTAGTCAAACGATAAAGTGCAATAAATCTTTGTGTGTAGGTGTTGTAAATTACAAAAAGGTCTTTGATTCCGTAGAACAAATAGTGGTACTAAAGTTTATGTGCAGATGGTACAAATGAATGCATTGTATGGTTTCTTCAGAACATCAATGTAAAAGGTATTGATGTAATTTGACTACATAGTTACTGAGAAAATTAAGATGGGGACAGGAGTTCAGCAAGGCAATATAGGTTTACTCAAGCTATTTGCAGCTTGCCTGTAAGGGATTTTCAAAGTTGAGTTGGGAAGAGAAACATTTAAACATTAATGGGGAATATTTTGATCGCCTGAAATTTGGGGATGGTATTATTCTTATTTCAGAAACAGAAGAAGACTTGCAAGATTAGCGGAGTGATCTCAACAAGGAAAATCTCAAAGTAGGTCTAGAAGACAAATAAGAGTAAATCCTAAGCAATGTTGAACTTGAAAATTCAAAGTAAAGCCATTATGATTAATATAAACACCATGTGAGGACGGAGCCTTTATTAGTACAACATTTTGCTTGTTACGGCTTTTTCAAGTACATAGTTGTAATACACATGACTAAGATTAGATAAGAAGAACTGGGGGAACAGGGGGGAGGGAGGGAGAGAGGAAGGGAGGTGTGAGTGACGGGGGTCACTGAATACTAGGAAAGGTTAAAGAGAAGGTGGACCAAATGTTTGGGAACAGGAAAGGTTAAGGGTAAGATGGAACAATTGGCTGGGTGAAGGACATTAGCTCACAACTGAGGAACAAAAGGAAGAAGAAAATAAGAAGGGTGAGCAATTGTCTACTGATAACAACTTTGGAAAGAAAAAAGGGGATTTTGGAGGACAAGTAGGGATAGCTTAAAATTTTGTTGGCAATGGGTATTAAAGGAATTAGGTGGGGTGAGATATTGAACATGTCCCTATTTTGTTCAGTTGTGTTGGTTCTTTGTATGATGGCTTCTTCCAAACATTTTCTGTGGATCTTGTCAGGCTCACATACCAGAAGTTCTGCATTTTCCCAGTCCATCAAGTGGTTGCAAGTGTTCCTGTGTGCAACACATATGTTGGTGGTGATGTTTTGGCTGACATTGTATTGGTGTTCTCATATCCAGGTTTTTAGATCATGTGATGTTTGCCCAATGTAGGATTTTTCACATCCCGAGCAGGGAATCCGATAAACACCAGCTTTATTGTAACAAGTGAAACGTCATAAAGGTTCCATCCTCACATAGT
>NC_134790.1:24777139-24849639 GCF_046742065.1 Oratosquilla oratoria
CAGTGGGCATAGGACAAGGATGACACTTTATCCCCAAGGAGCTAAGATGAGAAGGAAACGAGGGTGGTGGATGGGAGCAGGTGCATATCTTTAACTTGGCGACATCCCTTATAAGGGGGAAGAAGCCTTTAGTATATAGGTAGATAGTATACAGTTAAGTGCAAATCTAGAATTTTAAATATAAAATAAGACTGTTGAACGTACAAGGTGCAGGGATGACCTGTCATCCAGGAGGTGCTAAGATGAGAGGGAGGGTGGAGGGGTGTGGAGTGTATTCAGGGATGGAATGGGTGGGAATGATTTTATGCCTTTTCCTTTTTGGCTACCTCCCTTGTAAGGGGGAAAAAGCCTTGGTATATGTATGTATGTATGTTGAACGTACTGCAGCTGAACAAAGAAAGAGGAGTACTATTATCCCCCAGTTGGTGTGTAAACATTCCTCCTAGTATGTGTACATAATGACATAAATGCATAGGCATAGATGTCGAGATGATTGGGGATGATGGAGGTAGTAAACGATAGCAGAGAGATGAGAAGTGTAATTTTCAATGGTTATTGAATGAAATAGTGTTATTATTCATCTGTGGTGATGTATTGAGAATGAATTTCACAAGGGGGGGGAAATTAAACAAATGTGCATACTAGGGTAATTTTCTTGAAAATCATTGTCAAGTAGAACTTTACTAAAAAAAAATAATAATAATAATGGAAATTCATGATCATGACATGCACTTGCTGATGGTTATCAGGGTCATCATGTGGTATCGTGTGTGATGTCTATTTGAAAAGCATGCTTAGTTTATTTAAAATAAAATCATTGCAAATTTCACTACAACTTCAGACAACTCTGTATGGCAGTACAGGATGGACTGTATCTGTTCTGGATGACAGACAACCATAGGGAGGGTGATGGACTGGCAGAAAGTGACATGAGTGCTGCCTGGTAAATACAAATAGCTCATTTCTCTTGCCAGCCTTGCAGGAGAGCTGGATGGTAATCTGGGTAATGGCAATTTGTATACAGGAGGTATTACTGTATAATCACTTTAGCAGAACCAAAAGGAAGCAAAATACTATAACGACTCCCAAAATGAACATTAAATTCGAGCAGCCAACCCTCCTTAACATAAACTAGAACCACTTTCCCTAGACATAATGTTCTCACCCTCCCCCCAAACACAAACAACATTAGAAACTATACATGACCTCCCCATAGACCACAAGCCAATCAATATCATCATAGAACTACAAGGGGACAAAGAGGGGGAGGGGGGGTCACTGATTAAATGAAGTAGTCTTGCTGTGAATGTACTGTATCTTGCTCCATTGCTTTTGACAAGGACAGTGGCCAGGAGGCAGGGATGACCCTTCATCCACGAGAAGCTAAGACGAGAGGGAAAGGATGGGTGGTGGATGGGAATAGAATGGGTGGGAGTTGGTGTGAGCCTTTGACTTTGCACCAAGTCTCTCATGCAGGAGACCCATGACTTCCAGGTGACCAGTAGCAGCCACCAGGTCACTCAGGGAAGAAATATAGCATTGTCTAGGGATTGTTAATGAGAGGCATTGTAGGATTAAATGCTCAGTGTACATGTATACATGTATCAAAAGGCCTTTTCTCATGTGTAAGGTGGGTGGCACAGTCAAGGCATGCACCCACCCTCGCCCATCTCACACATCATCTGAATCCATTTATTGCCCAAGGTTTCTCTTCAGGAGACCCAAGGCAACCAGGTAGGCAATATTCACTGGCTTGACCTGTAAGTCAATTAAAAAAGGAAATGTTTTGTTGTCTTGGTAAGGTTAAGGCACAGGAGGGAAGGAATAGGTGTTTGGTGTCTTCAGAATTATGGTTGCTTGGTTGTTTTGGTTTACTTTGCATTGTCTTCCTGCTATAAAGTTAGTTAACCACTTCTTGTCATTGTTATGAATGTCTATCTAAGTGATCTTTTTGGATAGTATGTGTCCATGGGACCTTGTTGAAAGTCTTGTTTATATCTATAGCAACTATAACTTTCCTTTGTGGTGGGTCTTTTTTGTTAAATCCTTCCAATACTTGCGTGATGTTTGTGAATGTAGTGCTGGTAGAGGGGCCTTCCTTGAAGCCATGTTGATTTGGGGAGGTTTCTCATTTGATTCTTGCTGTTACCAGCCTTTCCATTAGTTTGGATATTGTGGATAGTAGTGAGATTGATCTGTATGGTACAGGTCTGGTTTCAAGAATGGTATTATAGGAGCCCTTTTCTAGATGGTTTTTATATTGTTCAGCTAGGAGTAGTCGAAAATATCAGTTAAGGCTCATGGTCAAGGTGTTTTGAGGTGGATGTGTGAGATCTTGTCTGGACCTTTATTTATTTTATTTTATTCATTTATTATTTTTTCTTTCTGTATCTATACCGGTGTCAGGTTTGGTTTTGTGTATCTTTTTAATGATTTTCTAGTTTTCTGATATTGTGGGTTTGAAGATAGTTTTTGATGAAATTGCATTGTTGATCAGATGATGATATTTTGTTCCAAGTTGTATCAACTGTTTCATGGGTGGGTGGGTGAGGGGATATAATTCTGAGTTTTTGACAATATTTTCTGCTCTCCACATTTTGCAACTGTCAGTCTTTCCATCGATTTTGTTGGTTTTTAACAATGTACCACCCATACCACACAAAAATCCACACAGAAACATACCCTGATAACTAAACAAGCACTTCAAGGAAGACAGCCAGACTCAATACTCCAACAAATCCCCCACAGAAAAAAATGCTCCTATACCTTAAAAGAACCACACTGGCACACCAGCACTCAGGACACCATCCAGCATTAAGATCATATCAACACAGAATAGGTCTTGTTACAGATTCAAAGTGCCCCAGATGCAACCATCACACAGAAGACACAGAACACCTCATACTGCAATACTTTACATTAACAATCCCCAGACAGCAACACAATATCTCTTCCCAACATGACTTCGGTCCTGTCAGGGGGCTGTTGATGGTTTCCTGGACACCATGGGTCTTCTGCAAGAAAGACTCAGGGGCAGTGGATTGATTGATATGGTTGCTTCTGGAGCAGTTTGTATCTGTGACCAGGGTCAACAGTTATTTCCCTTTTACTCAAGGTCCTAAGGAAACAAATGAGTGATGGGTAGGGGAGGGTGTATGCCTTGGCTGGCTACTGGTATATAGATGTAGGGTTTGTGTTAGGATAGGAAATGGACTAAGTGGTTTGAGGTGAAGGTGTAGCTGTGCCAGGGTTGTGTAATATTAGTATGATTGTTCAATGTGTTCATGAATGGGGAGGAACAGTAGGTAAATGTGAGGATGATGGGCAGAAGTTTGGAGATAGTAAGCATAGAGGTGGAAGGAGAGCCAAATGCTGTTTGCAGATGCCTGGGTCAGGGGAGGGTCTGAGGCAGTTAGTGGAAGGATTTGTGAGGGAATATGAAAAGAGAAAACTGAAAGTAAATATGGGTAAAAGATAGGTGACGATATGTACAAAGGTAGAGGGTGGCAGTGACTGAAGAAAGTATTAAAGAACCCATCTTGTGTAGTATGGGATGGAGGATTGGGTTGAAGATACATTATAGTATAAATGAAGTAAGTAGATGTCTTGAGGGAATAAAAATGTATTATACAATGGGTGATTGTGCCCACAATGCTATATGGGACAGAGCCTTGGAATTTAGGGACTCAGAGAAGAGCAAAATGTATTTTGAGAAGTATGATGGAGGCTATGAGGATGAATATAGTGAGAAATAAGGGGAGGCAGAGAGAGCTGGCAAATATCTATCTATATATATATACCAAGAGCTTTTTCCCCCTTATAAGGGAGGTAGCAAAGTCAAAGGCACATTTGTACTCCCACCCATTCCATCCCATCCACCACTTTTGTGCCCCTCTCATGTTAGCTTCTCATGCATGATGGGTCATCCCTGTATTACGCCCACTGCCCTGGGTCAGAAATAATGTAGCAAGACACAGCATATCCATCACCTCATGCAGAAAAAGAGAAAATAGGAAGAAACCCCTTGGAGCTGCATCAAAAGTATCATTCACACAGAAAGCACCCCCTCATCTATTGCTCCTCCTTTCCTTGCATAACCGTATCATCTATACACAGCCATTCTTCACTCATCCCTATCTCCTGTCTTCTCCCCTCCTTGGTCAACAGACATTCCTCTTTTGCTCAAAGCCCCCTTCACCTCATCCATCCATCTCATCCTCGGTTGTCCCCTCAAGTTCACTCCCTCCTCCTTGGCCTTCCACACCTCTTTTACTAATCTTCACTCATTCTTTACATGTATCCAAACTATCCCAATACTTTTTCATCAACCCTATATATCATCTTCTTTTCCACTCCTGTTCTCCCCCTCACCTCCTTGCTTCTCACTCTATCCAACCTTGTAACCCCTACCATGCTTCTCAGACATTTCATCTCAGACACATTCAGACTTTTCCTCTCTGCCTTTCTTAAATTCCAAGTCTCTGCCCCATACAAAACGCAGTCATCTCCTCATACAATCTCCTCTTTGCATCCATTCCCAGATGCCTATTTCTCATGACACTTTTGAGTCCCCCACAGCATTTACATGCTTCTCTAAATCTACAGTTTACCTCCACCTCCATTCCTCCCATTCCCGCCACATGTGAACCCAGATACCTAAAGCTATCCACTTCCTCCAATTGAGCTGGCAAATAGGGTTGATAAAAAAATATGTTGATGGTTTGGGCATATGGAAAGATTGAATGAAAAATGACCAGCAAAAAGTGTGGAAGACAGTGGTGGATGGAGTGAACTTGAGGGGATGACCTAGAATGAGGTGGATGGATGGAGTGAAGGAGACCTTGGTTGTAAGGGGAATGTTTATTGAGCAGGGAAAAAAAAGGGCAAGAGAAAAGTTTGAGGGGAGAATGGTTGTGAATGGGTGATAAATTGACACAGCCTGAAGGGCTCAAACAATACATGAATTCAAATCTAGATATGAAATTAGAAATCAAGGATATAGATCAAGTTGGAACTGTGCATGAATTCAAGGCTAGGTATGATAAATTGCAGAATAGGAAATGGGACCCAATGAGCATTGCTCGTTTCCTGTATACTGCAATTAAGCAAATGAATGCTCACTGGCTGAGCAGGTTAGGACATTGACTTACAATGAAGGATGAGGTGATGGCAATTTGAACCCTGCCTGGGGTGAGTTGGACCAAAGGCATGGTTCATTAACCTCTTCAGTAAAAGTCAAATATTTGCCTGACTCACAATGATGAATCACAATATGCACATTATGAATTATACAGCTGTAATACTTGTTCTCTTTCACTGTTTAGAACTGCAGAAAATGTGATCAAGCTTGTTCACAAAATACGTGGGTTACTCAGCTATAACTACAAAGTTAATCAAATCAAGACACCAACGCCAGCATCCTCGTATATCCACTTATGCCTCATAAGACCTACATAGGCGTCATCATATTCTAGGGGTTAGATTCCACACTCCAAAGTCCTCTGTAAAAGGACACGGCCCTAGCCTCCTGATAGGGGGGAGTTTGCAATGTTAAACTGAATCAATCGATCAAACAATTATGTAGATACACAAACACACACTGCTTGGGTCAAAGGCAATATAGTGAGGTGCATCTTTTCCACAGCAGGGCAGTTGTTTTCCCATCTATTGTAATTCTCTCTTTTTCTTGGTTTTCCTTCTCTCTCATTATTTATTAGTTTTGTGATATCTGCATTTAATTGTTATTTGTTATTTTTCTTGTTCATTTAGATTGTTTTTGTATTTTAGTGTCTGTAGCCTCAAAGGGGACATTCCTAAAAAAGAAATAAATAGATAAATAAAAAAGCAAAGGCATAGGCTCTGGGAGGAGTTTTCTAACCAGAACACCAAGGTTTGGGTGTTAACGTGTGTGGATGTGGTACAGATGAGAGATAATGAGAAGAGATGTGAGAAGAAAGATTGATGTGTTGACATTGAGTGAAACTAAGTTGAAAGGGAGGGGCAAGTTTGAATGTGGGAGTGTAGTGGGAAGGGTTGTTGGGAATGAGCAGAGGATGAGGGAAGGAAGGGGTGGATATACTAATGATTTAAGAGATAGGTAAGCGTGTTGTGGAGTGGGAGGTTTATTCAAGGTTAATGTGGATGAAGTTGAAACTGGAAAGAGAGATGTGGGTCTTTGTAAGTGCATATGGACCTGGTAGTGAGAAGAGTGTAAATGAGTGCATAGAAGGTTTTGGGAGAAATTTCAATGTAGTAGTAATGGGAGATCTCAATGCTAGAGTAGGAAATGAACAATAGATGAAGTGGTTGAGAAATGTTGAGTACCAGGAAAAAATCATGGAGATGTGTTTAGAGAGTTGATGATCGCTAACACTGTGTTTAGGGAAAAAATCAAGCATAAATACACAAGAGAGAGGGTGGTGGATGGAAGGGTGGTAGATAGATCTTTAATGTACTACATGATGGTACCCAGGAGAAGAGTAGGAAGAGTTTTGGATGTACATGTTCTTACAGGAGAGATTGGTGTAATATCAGATAATTTTTTAGTGGAAGGTAAGTTGAGAGTGGAAGATAAAGAGGAAAAGGACAGAAGGTAGGGAGGTGCTTAGAGTAAACTGCTTGAATGAGAAGGAAAAGGAGTACAAGAAGAAGCTGAGAGTGGGAAGAAGTGAATGATGGAGTAGAGCTAGTAGTGGAGGAGGAGGATGTTTCAAGGAGAGATTCACATGGTGTGCAAAGATGCTCTGTGGAACAAGGAGGAAGGATAGTGAGTGGTGCAACCCAAAGGCAGTTCTCCCCGTCTTCTCTTTTTCTGCATGACGGGACAGAGGGTGGGGGTTGCCGATTAAATGAAGCAGCCTTCCTATGGATATGCTGTGTCTTGCTGCATTGCTTCTGACTCAGGGCACTGGGGTGATACAGGGATGACCATCTTTTAAGAGGAGCTAATATGAGAGGGAAGAAAGGGTGGTGGATGGGGGTGAAATGGGTGGAAGTGCTTGCCTTTTGACTTGGCTACCTCCCTTATAAGGGGGAAAAAGCCCTTGGTATAAAGAGATGGATTTATATATATATATATATATATATATGTATATACCAAAGGCTTTTTCCCCCTTACAAAGGAGATAGCCTAAAAACTAAGGCATAAAAGCCACTCCCACCCATTATGTCCCCCACATACTCCACTCCCATTCACCCCCCTCCCTCCCTCTTATCTTGGCTCCTCTTGGATGACAGGTCATCCCTGCATTTTGCCCACTGCCCTGGATCAGAAGCAGTGTAGCAAGACACAACACAGCCGCACCAAGGCCGCTTCATTTAATTGGCGACCCACCCTCTCTGTCCCCACATGCAGAAAAAGAGAAGTTGGGGAGAAATCCCTTTGGGCTGCATCACATTATTCACACAACTCCCTCACCCCCTCCACCCACTCCCATGTATCACAGTATCATCCATACACAACCATTCTCCATTCACCCATATCTTCTCTCTTCTCCCGTCCTTCCTCAACAGACATTCCCCTCTTTCCCAATGACCCTTTTATCCCATACATCTCATCCTTGATTGCCCCTTCATGTTCACTCCTTCCACACCTTTTTTTCTAATCTTTCTTCACTCATTCTTTCCATGTGTCCAAACCATCCCAATACTCTTTCATCCACCCTATCTCCCAGCTCCCTTTCCACCCCAGTTCTCCTCCTCACCTCCTTATTTCTCACTCTATCCATCCTAGTAACCCCTATCATCCTTCTCAGACACCTCATCTCAAACACATTCAAACTCCCTCTCTCTTCCTCTCTTATGTTCTATGTTTCTGCCCCATACAGTGCTGTCAGCAAAATCACTCCTTCATATAATCTCCTTTTAGCATCCATTCCCAAATGTCTAATACTCATTACACTTTAATCCCTCAAGGCATTTTCTCGCTTCTCTCAATCTACATTCTTCCTCCACTTCCACACCTCCCTTTCCCGCCACATTCACAACCAAGTATCTGAAACTATCCACTTCCTCCTGTCTCTCCCTTAATACTCACTTCCAGTTTGCTGCCACATTCTACCCTTGTACATCTCATCACCTTACTTTTACCCACATTTATCTTCAACTTCCTTCTTTTGCACACATTCCCAAACTCTGTCACTAACTTACATAATCCATCATCAGATCCTGCCACAAGCAGTGTTGTCAAGATACAAAAATTGGCTTATCCTCCACTTTTCTCCACTTTCTTTAACCATCTTCAAATTCCAACCCATTTCCCTTGTATTTACTTCCTGCACCACCCCATCCATGTATAAATTGAACAGCCAAGTTGACATAACATCCCTGGTGAAGTCCCGTCTTTACCTCAGAACACTTACTCTCTCCATTTCTGATTCTAACACAAGATCTACTTCTCTTGAAAAAACTCGACTTCTCATTTCCTTGTACCTCTCATATGATTCCCTCATCCTATTTTGTAACTAATCTGTGAAAGGTCGCTTCTTCTCTTCTACAACCTTCTTTGCTTCCTTATCCCACCACTCACTACCCTTCCTTCCATTTCCTCCCATCCTCCTTGTTCCACATCTTTTCACACCATGTGACTCCCTCGGATCATTCCCATCCCTCCTCCACTCCTAGCTCTATTCTATCCTTCACTCCCTCCCACTCCTCTGTTAGCTTTTTCTCTTACTCCTTCTTTTCTTTCTCATTTAAGCAGTTTACTTTAACACATACCTACCTTTTGTCTGTTTACTCTTTATATATATATATATATATATATATATATATATATATATATATATATTATATATATATATTATATATATATATTATATATATATATTATATATATATATTATATATATATATATTATATATATATATATTATATATATATATTTTTATTTATATATATATTTATATATATATATATATATATATATATATATATATTTTTATTTTTATATATATATTTCTCTCTTTCTCTCTCTTTCTCTCTTCTCTCTCTCTCTCTCTCTCTCTCTCTCTCTCTCTCTCTCTCTCTCTCTCTCTCTCTCTCTCTCTCTCTCTCTCTCTCTCTCTCTCTCTCTCTCTCAGCTTCTTCTTGTACTCCTTTTCTTTCTCATTTAAGCAGTTTACTTTAGCACCTACCTACCTTTTATCCTTTTCCTCTTTATGTATATATATATATATATATATATATATATATACATATATATATATATATATATATACATATATATATATATATATATATATATATATATATACATACACACACACACACACACACTCTTTCTCTCCCCACACCTGTCAATTTGTAGTGTATGAATGTCCTTGTATGTAGCTTGTATTATTTTTTCTTCTAGTTCCATGGTGACCTTTAAGGGAAAGTGGTCTGAGGGGAGGTCAGCTGTGGTTTCCCCTTATTGGTTCGATTTGGAGGGAGGGTGGCCACATATTCTTATATCAGGGATGTTTATTGTTGGTGGTGCAGAGGTTACTAGTGTTTAATGTGTTGAGGTTATAGAGATGTTCTAATGTTATGTACTTTTTTTTTGGGGGGGGGAAGTGGAGAGGTTGAGTTGAGGGTTGTAGCCTTAGGGGCAGATGTAGAAGGTGGTATGTTAATATTTATAAGATAAGTTGTGTTCTTTATTTGTGTTTGTATTAAGAATCTGTTGTAGTGTCCATCAGAGTTTTTTTTTTGTTTTGTTTTGTTGGAGAAGGGTATTTTGTGTATTAATGTTGAGTTCATTTTATGTTGTGTAGTCTACTTTTATTGCTATGTAATCAGTGAATATGGGTAGTGTAGAATATGGTGTAAGTTTTGTTTCTAAATTAGTACTGTGTATGTTATGTTTGTGTAGGAATTGATGCAGGTTCGTGTATTTGTTGTTCTGTTTATGTTTATTTGTGTGGTCAGAATATTTTTATGCTTATGTTTTCAGGTGTATGAGTTGTGCAATGGTCTCAGCTCCAATTCTTTGCGTTGGTTTGTGAGTGTAGTGCATGTGAGGTGGAATTGTGAATGGCATATGTTGAATTTCATGAATGTGTGTATGAAAGTTATTGGTTTTGTACCGTCCTTATGTTAGAAAAAAAAATAATAATAAATAAGTAAAATAATTGGAGAGAAGGGTAAGTGAAAAAGAGTAGTTTTTGGGCCCAGTTAAGAGCCCAGGTACCAGCCCCTTGGGGCTGCACCTCCTTACAGAAGTGTGGTTCATATATCCATATGTGGTGAAAGAGCATTGAACATGGTAAAGACAATGTTGTTGTCTTGGTTTGTCTTCATTGCTTCTTTGGTGCAGAATCCATGGGCAGGTTGGACTGATCTTTGGACTCAATATTTACATGCACACCAAAAGGTCCTTTAACCCTTGTAAGCAGGGCATGGACAAGTAAGAGCATTAATCCTCTGTACACCTTTCCCACACCCATCCACAAATCCATATGTTGTCCCTCCTATCTTAGCTCTTTGTTGATGAAGGATTATTATCTCTGTTCCTTACTACACTGTTCAGGTTAGAGGCAATGCAGTAAGACTCCGCTCCTCCATGGCAGGTCCCAATAGCCAAAGCTAGTTTACCTCTTCTGTTTCACTATGTGGTATCCCCTCCTCATTTACCTGTGAGATATACATGGCAGACAACAATAAATTCCATAGCCATGTCACTTCCATTTACAAATATTGTTCATATTCTCTCCCCCTCCCTCTGTCTCTCCCCCTCTCCCCCTTTGTCTCCCTCTCTATCACTCTCTTGCTCTCCCCCTCTCTTCTCTTTCCTCTTCTTCCAGCCTCCTCCCTCTTGCAACCTCTCCCCTGTCGACCTCCCCCATCCTCCTTCCTACGTCCTCTTCCCTTATCCTCAATCTTTGTACCTTTCCCTCCCACATCCTCTCCATCCTGCTTTATTCTACCTCTTCTTCCACCTTCTGTCCTCCTCCCCCCTCTCCTTCCTTCTACCTCCTTCCTCCCACATCCTCATCCAACTACATCCTCCTACTCCTACTTCTCCTCCTACTCCCTCCTCCTACTTCCTCTTCTTACATCATCCTGCTCTTCCTCCCTTTTCTTTGTCTCCCTTCCCCCTCCTTCCATCTTCTCATCCTTCCTCATTTCACCTTATCTTCTCCTTCCCCACCCATCCTCCTCTCCTCCTCCCTCCCCTCCTGACCTTCCTATCTGTCCTTCCCTTCTTCCAACCTGTCTTCATCCCCATCTTTGTTGGAAGTGAGTGCTGATGTAAGCTCCTCTCACCTCTTCTTCTCTTTCTTCCTTTCCAGGTTTCTCTGCTTCCCAGATTTTTCCTCTCCTCCCTCTCTTCTTTCCCATCCTTAGTGTAGGCCCTATGGTCTCTTGCAGTCTCTTCCATTCTCATATGTTTTTATCCCTTCGACCTCCCCTTCTTCCCCCTCCATGTTGGCCCCTTTCTTCCACCCCATCTTCCTCACCTTCTTCCTTCCTTCCCTCCCTCCCTCTCTTTTCAATCCTCTCTCCCTCCTTCCACCCTCTTTCCACCCTCCTTCCTTCCTCCCTCCATCCTCCCTCCTTTCCTCCTTCCTCCCTCCCTCCCTCATTCCCTCCCTCCATCTCTCCCTCCCTCCTTCCCTCCCTCCCTCCTTCCCTCCCTCCTTCCCTCTCTTCCTTCCTCCCTTCCATTTTTCCTCCCTCCTTCTTTTCTTTCTTTATGCATCCTTCTCACTCACTCCTTCACTCCCTTCTTCACTCCTTCACTCCCTTCTTCACTTCCTCCACCCTTTCCTCTGTGCCCTCTCCTTCTCTTCCTCCTTGCCCAGGTCCTTCCCTTTCTCCTTGCCCCACTCCTTTCCTTCCTTCCTCCATCACTCTCCCCATCTTTCTTCCCTCAACCCCCATCTTCTTTCCCTTTCTCTTAATCCTCATCCCCTCACTTTCTCCTCCTCCTCTTCCTCCCTCCCTTCCTCCTATATGTCTGCCTCTTCTTCTGTCTCTATTGCTTCTACATCATCTTCATCATCCTCCACCTCCCTTCCTCATGTGTTTCCACCACTTCTGTCTTCATCACTTCCACATCATCGTCCTTCTCTTCCTCCCTCTCCCCTTCCTCCTCCTCTTCCTCCTCCTCTTCCTCCTCCTCCTCCTCCTTTTCCTCCTCCTCCTCCTCCTCCTCCTCCACCTCCTCCCTCGTATGTTTCCACCTCTGTCTTCATCACTTCCACATCATCATCATCCTCTTCCTACCTCTCCCCTTCCTCCTCCTCCTCCTCCTCCTCCTCCTCTAACTCTTCATTTCTTCTTACTCTTCATCTCCCCCCCCATGTAAAGGCCTAAGTTGGATTCTATCTGACTAATAGGAGGAGGTGTGGGAGGGCAGGCATCAAGTTACTGACCAGCTTATGCGAAAAAACGGGAATAGAAGAGGGAGAGGTGGTTGGAGAGTAGTGGAAGGTCAAGTAGAACAAGTTTCTCATGGTTGCACCTCTTTTTGGAGGTTGGGAAGATGGGCTGCTCGGTGGTCTGGTGAAGATTTTGAGTTGTTTGATGGTCAGTGGAATACTGTCATACTTCCATCCAACTTTTGTTTTTGTCTGGACCAGCGGGTCATCCTCTTGCAGGTGCAACACATCACCCAATCTGGCACACAAACACCAGACCAAAGAGGGCACAGGACACTAGACCAGCACCCGATCCAAACATAAACTCCAGCTACCACTCCACAAGACAGCCTCCTCACATAACTGTAAAGGAACTTTCTTTAATGTATTCATCCTTCCAACAAACACAAATGCCATGCGAAAATATACAAAATTCTCCCCATTCATATCACACAAGAACTACTAGTTGAATGTTAAAAAAAAAAAGAAAAAAAAAAAAAAAAAAAAAAAAAAATACTACACGAAAACATATTCACACCCAAGCCATTAATAAGCTCTTCAAGACAGACTCACAAACTCAAGAAATTCCCCCCCCTCCCCATTTCAGCCCCCTCATTCAGGACATTATCCAGATCTAAGACAGCTCCAACAGAGAATAGGTCTGGCCAGAGTCTGCACTAGTTGCAACCACCACACAGAAGACAGTACCTCATCCTATATTGCCACACACTACAGTGCCTAGACCATAACATATCGTCCCTGATTGACCTGTGAGCCCTAGCTAATGAACATTGCTGGTTACCTGGGAGCTATGAGTCTCCTACAAGGGTGACCTGAGGCATGTATCCCCCCAACTCCAGGTCAATTCAGGGGTTATAGGCGGTAACACTAAACACTGTATACACCGTTTTCTGTTTATTACTTTGGGTACACTTCACAGTATCAATCACTTAGTTAACTTAGTTACTTAATATTAATCTCCATTTAGTTAATCTCAACTGGTTGAGATATAATCTTAGCCTACCTAAATGTCACTATAACACTCTTAACTATCGTGCACTGTCTAAACGAGGGGTACGTGCCATCGGACCGACCTCTCCAGCTCTGTGCTCAAGGTTTTAAGGGCCGGAAATGATTGGCTCAGCACTTATGAGGTGCCATGTTCGCATAAGCTTTAGAGTTTATGCGAGCAAGATCATGATCATTTCCTAAGGTTAGTATCCTGGGATTACAGGGTGTGATTTACTTAATAACTAAATATGTATATATATGTCCAGGGAGGATCGTCAATATACTTAATTTGTGTTTTGTGTCTGTTTGGTTACTCGGATGTTCGTGTGCGTTCGTATGTCTGTTGCTTCGGCAGTGGTGGATGTATAAGCATGAAGTGTTGACTCGACAACCCTTAGTCAGCAAGAAGGGCCGGACATTGGGCGGACAGTGAGTGAGTGAGTGAGCGGTGTGAGCGAGTGATATTACTCATCATGTATATGGTGGCGTATACAGGCAACATATTGATTGATTTTCTAGGTATATGGGACATGTAGACCTTATAGCTAAAGTGTTGTAGGTTTCCATTGAGTGAAACTCGAGGAAGCAGTTATTATTATAACACTTGTGACATGCATGACTCAGTGATCGGATGTGGAAAGGGAACTGAAAAAATAGTGTTTATGTATTTTGATTGCATTTGTACTAACCTTAGACAATTAGAATTATACTTTATGTAAAGTTAAAGTGTGGCTGACCAGTGGTACTACATGCAAGTATAGATAAACAATGAATAAGAAAGAAAAGTGAGGAATAGATACCATACCACTTCAGCCGTTCTGTATGTTTATGCACATATGGCATCTCAGATGCTTGGATATTTGTGTACATTGGCAACACTTGTACTATTAAATGATTTTCAGGATGAGAAAACATAGGTGAGAATATTGAATTGCAATACTTCATCAACATTTAGATTAATGTATTGGATCATCAATTCATGGGTACTTGCTAGTCATACTGCAAGATGCACAGTAGGGAAAGATCATCATCCTGCTTTCAATCTTCAAAATCCATCAACCCCCCGTCCCCCTCTCTCTCTCTCTCTCTTTCTCTCTCTCTCTTTTTCTTTCTTCTCATTTTCATCTGTATTTCTTTCACAATTTTCAAGTAAGGAGAGCTGGCAATTAGTGACTGTTCCTATTCTCCTACTACTATGAATCAGTAACATAAAATGCCCTACACTAATATAACACAGACAACAGTCCAGACTTTCTTGCAAGAGAAATGTATAGCCAAGGACCATTACCAGCTATTGTGGGACAATTGAAGCAACAATTACTGTTGTTATTATCTCTATTATCAGTTCACATCATTGCATCATAATGTTCTATTAGTTATGGGAGCCAAGAATTTAAGTTTTTTATATATATGTATATTTCCATTTTCAATTGATCATGATACTGTATTGATAAACAATTATTTCACTAAGGAAATAATGGATCATGTTGAAATGGGTTGGCCAAGTCATTTGTAAAAAGATATTGAACAGTTATCTTATTTAGTAAAGAGACCAGACAGATACTTTCAAGTGGTGGTCTTTTGAGATGAATGTTAAAGAGAATTATTTCCCTATCGTCTAAATTCAGAACCAGTCAACACCCTTTTGTCTATGTGGAGGTGTAGTGCTGAGTAGTTGACACATAGTCACTAGACCAGTATCATTTTGATAGTTTTCTCTGCCTTTACATGTCTGGAGAAATGGCAACCAGTAATTGTCTCCTTCCTCTGGCAATAAGCTATGAACATAGAACAAGTCATACACAAATACAGCACAGAACAATCTAATGTTTCTTTCCAGAGAGATCTATGGGTGGGGCCAATGACCATTGCCTACTGGTGTAGGTTTCTGGTCAGTGAAACACGAGGCAACAGTTATCATTATTTTGCAAGAACTGCAGTTTTACTAAATAAGTATAGCCAGACTTTGAGGTGTGGCATGAAAGTGTCCTACAAAAGATTGTTCTCTTTATTCTAAATTGTTCCTATTATGAATACATGCAAGGAAAGAGCATTAAAGGAAAATTATGCTGAATGTTTGTTGTGAATAATCCATAGAAATGGTGTGGATGTAAGTAAACATTTAATTTTGTACCAATTTCTACACTCGAAAGTACCACAGAAGGTGGATGCATGTGTCCAGAGCCTAACAGTAGCATAAGAGAAGTGGGATGCATGCTGGTGAAAATGTGGTAGATGCAATTTCAGGTTTCATCGATGCAAACTGATTGGTGGGGATTGCAAACAACACAGATGACCGGTTGCAGTTTGTTCCCCATGTATTTCTTCGCTTCCCCCTATGTCTGGTTTGGCTAAAAAGAATTTGTTGCGTTCAAACAGGTGAAGGGGAAGAGTGACCAGTTGGTAGTCATTCTGGTGTAGTTGTTACGGTTATGAGTGGTGGTGTGAGAGCTAAAAAAAATAACGTGAAACTCTCTCCTCTTCTTCACCTATTGACGCGACACCATTCCTATCTCAGGTACCGGTTTGCGGAGATTTACTATCGGCGCGGTGAGTCGGCACACCACAAGGGGCGGAGCTCAGCGGCCCGCGTTGAAACCACTGTCCTCTTTCTCCCAGATGTTTGGAACGTTTGTCCAACCAAACTGGAGTGGGATGGACTCCACCTCAACTATAAGCGACAGTTGGACAAGAGGCTCGTCTCCTCGGTCAAAGCACAACAGGACGAGGATCCAGAGATGGAGGAGGAGGAGGAGGACAAGGCACTGATCTGTTTTCCCACCAATACGGTTTTACTCTTCTCTTGCAGAACACTGGCCCTAGACCCGCTCTGCTCAAAGCTCGGGTCACACCAGACTCAGGACAAATTTACTTATAATAAAATTTAATTAATTTTACAGTTTTGGGAGGTCAGGCCCTACCATGCTTGCTGAATAGAGCCTTTATCTACAAATGCCCAAGAAGACTGGTAGGAGGTCTTACCATTGGTGCTTTTAATCGGACATGGGTTGCCATAGGTTGTGGTTCTTTGAGAGCATATTCATGTTTGTGTATGGTGGATTCAGCTTGTGTTTTTTGTGCACGTATCTGCATTTTATTCCTAGGGCTTTCTGTAACAAGCATGTTAGATGGTCAGTTTGTCACAATTTGCATCTTCTTCAGTCATCTCACCTCATCTGTGACCTATTCAGTCTTTCAAACCAGCCTTCTTTCATATATCCTTAATGTTTCTGGTCCACTGATATACTCCCTGCTTGAACACTTATGGTTAATTACTCACCTTTTTTATTTAATTTTTTGTTTATTTTTTATTATTATTATTTTCCTAATCCTATGGTTTCTCCCTTCTATTTTTATTTTGTATCTAGTTATCTAGAACACCTAGGATCTCAAGTGAAACATGCTCTCAGAATCACTAATGTAATAAAGAACTTGGGAATATTTTCCCACTTGTCCTGTTGTAGAGGTGTGGCTGAGCTTTAGCCTGGGGAGGTCTGGTAGGCCATGTTTGCATCAGCGAGGTTATGTCCTGAGGTCACCTTGATTCTTTCAGTCTGACATGATTTATGCATCCTCAGTCTGCCACTTCTTCTGCCAGTCACAACCATCCAAATATTCAGGCAACTGGTCTGTTCAGCCATGGCATAAACTGAAGCCCTCTGTAACCTTTTCTTGCAGAATTCTTGGTTGATAGCTGTTATAATTTTTTTTCCTTTTTTTTTTTTGCGTATCCTAATTATCCCTTCTATTTTGTTTTAGTTCCTTCCAACATGTTGTGGATCCTAGATGTTATGATTTGAATGGTGTCACTGACAATCCTGACGCGGTGATAAGCATAATCTGTAGTTGAGTCAATCTCTCATCACTTACACTACTGCATCAATTCAGAACTAACTACTCTCCCTCTTAACTAGTCTCCTAAGAATTGCCTCCATTACATGAGAAGGAGCTGCCTTCTGTCGTCCCCCTCACACCATCATCACACACTCAAAGGAATCTTCATTATTTTAATGAGGAGGGTCCGAGTCTCTCTAATGTGTAGGGGAAAGTGCGTTGGAAAGCAGAGACCCAGGATTGCTCTCATACTTATAGCCATTCCCTTTTCATTTCTCATGATAGGCGTGGCACAAACACACACAAATTCTGTCATGTAAGCCACACCACTTTTTGGCATGTAATTGTCTTTTTAATGTTTTTAGGAGGAGCCTCAGAAGAAAGATCCAAGCCACTGGTCCACCTTAGACCCCAAGACAATGAAGGTAAGGAAACACGCAGTTACTAATATAGATCATAGTTAAGGATTTTGAGATTCACAGAGACAGATTTAGACCCTTGTGTTATGTTAGTCGCAGACTTTTGTTCAGCTGAGAAAGTAACACTACTTAGGGGATCAAGATCCTGTCAGATGCCCAATTTTGCTATGGATATGCTTGTTACAGATTTTGGTCTGGCTAATGCCAGATAATTTTATTCATACAAGTAAGCATGACTGCAGGATTTAGACTTGATTACCCTATTTTTGTGTGGTGATGGCCTTTATATATATATCTTTTTTTTTCTTGGCAAAATAATTTTATTTAGCTGACAGAGTCAGTGTATCAAAAGGGTTAGGTAACTTGAATGATAAAGATGAAGTTTGCATGTATCACTAGAAAGAAGTCATCCAAATTTGAACATACATGTTTTAGGAAATAAAAGGTACACTCCTTATGCACCCAGTGGCCCTTTCATCCCATCCACCCACCTCATTCTTGGTCTTCTCTTCACCCCTTAAGTTAGCTCCATGTGCCTGTACCTTCCACACTCATTTTGCTACTTTCATTCATTCATTCATTCTTTCTATATGCCCAGAACTTTGTAGTTTGCTTTGATCAACCCTATCTGCTAGCTCTATGAGCACCTCTGCTTTCTGCCTCACCTCCTCATTTCTTTATCCATTCCCCTAATCCCAACCACACTTTTTAAACACTATCTCATACATGTTTAGGCTCTTTGTTTCTGCCTTCCTTGAAATTCCAAGTCACTACTTCATGTGGTGTTAGGGGCATAATCACCTCTTTGTGCAGTCTTATCTTTGTATTCATCCGCAGATACCCATTTGTCAGGACATTTTTATTGTACACTTGTCCTTCATTACATAAAGCTCTCCACTTCCTCTAGCCTCAATTTTGCCTTACCTTCAGCTTACAGCTTCACCCTTTGTACATCTCATCTCTTTACTTTTACCTTTGTTTATTTTCAGCTTTCCTGTCACCTTCCCAAACTCCACCACTAACTGCTTCACTCCCTCCACTGATCCACCCACAAGCACAGTGTCACCTTCAAATAACAACTGGCTCACTTTCCACTCTTTCTGCTCTTAATTCATCAGCTCTCCTTCTATTTCCTCCCATTTTTCTGATCCCACTTACCTTCCTTATGCACTTTAGCACTTCCTCCTTGAAACAACCATTTTTCCAATACTCCATTTTTCTTTTATTCCTTATATTTTTCTCAGCTTCATGTATCCTTTTCCAGTTTTCATTTCCATTCAAGTTATTCACCTTCAGCACTTCTCTGCCTCCCTCCCTTTTCCTCCCCTCCATTTAATCTCCACCCTCAAGTTCCTGTCCTCTCTCCTCTGAATACATATGTGATCAGAACTCTTCCACTCCTTATAGGCATTGCATAGTCCATTGATGCCCTGCTCACCACCCTCCCATCCACCACCTTGGCCTTCATACACTTCGGGTTGTACGAGGGGTGATCAGAAAGTAATGACAGTCGGACTCGTAGCTGAGAGACTATAAGTGTTGGGGGGGCGGGGAGCAAGGGGCAGCAAGTGTTGCCTGTTGTTACATGTTTGAGCTTGTCGCTGTTTGTCTAGCTTACATTTTATCGTTGCGCTGTGCGATTGCGTCATTGTTGGCTTTGCCTCTCTAACCGGAAACATGGATTTTTCGAAAGAATGCTGCAGATTTTACACCTTCAAAAGGTGGAAACTCGGGAAAAAAGCAACGGAGATCAGAGAGGAATTGTTGCAAGTTTTTTCTGAGTCTACTCCATCACTGGAAACTGTTTCCCGCTGGATTCGAGCTTTCGCAGCCGGAAAATTGCAGCTAGAAGATGATCATCGTCCTGGCCGCCCTCGGACATCCGTGACCGAAGCAACGACGGTCCATGCGCGGGCCATCATTGACGAAGATCCAACTGTTACTCTTCGATTCTTATCCTTGGAGCTCGGTGTCAGTTATGGGAGCACACATGACATCGTGCATGAACACTTAGGGCTGAGGAAGAAGTGTGCTCGATGGATACCTCATTTGCTTACGGAAGAGCAGAAGAGCGAACGGGTGCGGATTTGTCGTCTATGGCTGGCTGAATTCGAGCCAAATGGTCCGAAACAGTTCTCAGATGTAGCTACCGGAGATGAGTGTTGGATTTCTTTCTTCACCACCAGAGACAAGCAGTCTAACATGGTGTGGTTGAGTGATGAAGAACCTCGACCTCAGATTCTGAAGGAAGGATTTCGCAGCAGGAAGCGCCTTTTCACCATCTTCTTCAATTCACAAGGACCAATGTGTGTGGATGTAATGCCTGAACAGTGTACTATCACAGCCCAGTACTACACTGATCACGTCCTTCCTCGAGTCCTGGAATATCAGGCCAAGACTGCACCAACCCGTCGCCGATCGCGCCTTTTGCTGCACCATGACAATGCTGCCCCCCACAAAGCTCGCCTCACTGTGCAGTTCCTGGAGCAGCAGGGGATCACACTTCTCCCCCACCCACCCTACTCGCCTGACCTTGCTCCCTGTGATTTTTGGTTGTTTTGATCTTTGGAAACAACCAAAAATCACAGGGATCGATCGCAGGGAAGCTGTTTCATCGCATCCAAGATCTGGCGCGAGCAGTCAATTCAGAACTATGAGGTATATCGGCTTCTGAGTACCGTGAGTGCTTCATGAAGTGGCGAAAGAGGATGGAACGTTGCATAGAGGCAGGAGGGGAGTACTTTGAAGGAATGTAGGCCACTATTTGGATTTACCTCTGTACCGTGAAAATATATGGTATCACTGTCATTACTTTTTTATCACCCCTCATATATCCTGTTAACATTGTGTTCATTAGCATTATTTCCCTTTCAAAATACACCTAACATCTCTCAGTTACAGTTCTTACCTCACATTTTGTACCTTCCTACTACTTTATTGGCTCATCTCCTACTCAAGCTTTGGGAACCCCCAACCAATCCATTTCCTTAGACCCATGGCTCCCAGGTAACTGGCAACGGCTACCAGATTGTCCTGTAAGTCACCCAAGGAAGAAATATTGTGTTGTTTGGTTATGGCTTGGGTGGAACAATGTAAGATTAGGTGTCTGGTGTCTTCCCTGCATCTGGGGCAGTTTATTTATACAGTTGTGTATGTCTGCCCTATACAGTGCTGTTGGCACAATCACTCCTTCATACAATCTCCTCTTAGCATCCATTCCCAAATGTCTATTTCTCATTACACTTTTTAATTCCTCTAGGCTTTTACTTACTTCTCTCAATGTACATTCTACTTCCACCTCCACTCCTCCCTTTCCCGCAACATTCACACCCAAGTATCTAAAACTATCCACTTCCCCCAGTCTCTCTCCCTTAATACTTGCTTCCAGTCTGCTACCACTTTCTCCCCTTGTGCATCTCATCACCTTGCTTTTACCTACATTTATCTTCAACTCCCTTCTTTCATACACTCTCCCAAACTCTGTCACTAACTTCTTCAATCCCTCCCCTGACCCCACTTGTAGCCCCACCACATTTACCTTCAACTTTCTCCTATTGTGTACCTTACCAAACTCTGTCACTAACTATGACAGAGTACTTGTTCTTGACTTTCTTCTCTTGTAAAAAAAATAACAGCAACAGAAATAATAGATGGGGAGGTAGTTGATGGAGAATAATAAAGAGAATAAAGTGAGTTCCTGGGCCTGATCTGGAGACCAGGTACCGTGCCCTTGGTGGTTCACCTCCAAATGAAGGTGGAGTATTTGTATCCTTTTGGATCTAGGTGGTAACTGTGTAGTAGGAAGCTAGGTTCTTCATTGGTTCACCACCCTTTCCCAGATAACAGAGTAGCCTCCTGCCAGCAGGACATGGTAACTCTTGAGATCTCCCAACACTACTATATTTGCATCCCTCCTACTACACACATTAGTCCGAAAACGCTCTTTCTCCTCCACTATCTTCACTGCCAAGACTGTATGCAGTCATAAAAACCCATGTCTTCCACCCTAATTTCACCTTTGCCCATGTTATCCTCAAAGCTACTTCTCACCACTCCACCATATATACCTAGCTCATCACTTACCATCTTTGTCGTTCCTTTCCTCCCTCACCCCTTTGTTATTTGTGACACCATACCTATCTTGCTCTCAAACTCTACTTCACCCTTCCCTTTCAGTTTTGTATCACTCAAAGGTAATCCATTCATCTTTATTCTCACAGACTTAGTATTAGCCTCTTCCCCATTTATTCTTATCTGTACCCTATCCATGCACAATTAAAGACCTAATTGATAAGGTTTCCTTTGGGCTATGTCAAGATATCATTCACACACAACCACTCTCTACTCCCCCATCCACCTTCCCCTCCCTTCCTTGCATCAAAGTATTATCTATACATAGCTATTCTCCCACCCTTGCTCAACAGACATTCCCCTCTTACTCAAAGCCCCTTTTACCACCATCCATCCATCTCATTTTCATAAGCAAAGTTAAAGATATTTTGATATTTTTCATTGCAGGTCATGGAGCTACGAATGGAGCTAGATGCACGCATGCTCAACAGCAAAGGCCTCAAATCTCAGTTGATTGCAAGATTAACAAAGGTCAGTGCATTTTGTTGTGTAAAGGAGTGAATTAGGCATATATATATGAAGAGCTAACCCTCTTCCATGTTCATATGTTTATGAAGCAAATGAGAAGAACATCCCCTTGGGCTGTTTCATCTTTTCATCTGTTTACAATCACCATCCATTTATTGCTATATTTTACACTCTTCCATGCTCAGCAGATATACCACATGTATCCAAACTTCCTTCATCCTTTCCATTCATCTTGTTTATGGTCTTCCTTTCAAGTTCACTCCATCCACTTCGGCTTTCTGCACACTCTTTGCTAGTCGTCCCCCATATATGGAATCAATAAGGTGATCAATCTATTGCCCCAGGAATCTTTTGCAGGGACCCACAGCCCACAGGTCATCTGTAGTATCTGGTTTGGATCATATATAACTCAAGAAAGTAATGTATTGCTGTTTGGATAGGGTAAGAATAGAAGTATAGGATGGAGGATGGGATGTACACCCAGGAACAAAAACTTAGGCATGAGAGTGAAGGTGAATAGTTTCCTCAAATAACTAGCATTCTAAGGTACTTACCAGCCATTTAATATTTTGTTGGTACATTTTTTCTCAAATATCCTTGATGGCTACCTCAAGCTTGGGGATTGATAAAGTGTCTTGTTCACGTAGCTTATATTTCATGAGTGCTCAAAGGTTCGCAATGGGGTTTAAATCAGATGAATTGCGTAGCCAATACTTTGCATACTCCACATCACCGAATACAAACTATTCCTTAACAAGTTTAGCAGTGTGGTATGGAGCACCATCCTGTATGAAGATATATGCTTTGTAATTATTAAAACAATACCCCAAAAGATCATTCACTAGCTTCAGATATTGCTTTGTATTCATAAAAAATTTTGGGAGTATAATTAACAATCCCACACCATGGTAGCCAGATGAGCCCTAGACTGTTAGTGAATGCGGATGGTTTACATCCTGTGTTGTGAATTTTGTATTCAAGGGATCACTGCCAGGATGACAGTTACCACTTGGAACAATAAAACAGAGAAAGAATAGTTACTTTTTGCCACAAATACTTGCAGTGGGATGTGGAGAACTGGAAACAAGCATTATGGAATGATGAAATCACATTCACTGTGACCGGAAACCATTGTGGCATAGTGTACTTTGTCCCCTCTTGTGGAAAATAAAGAAGACCACACAGAAGACACAGAACACCTCGTACTACTATGCCCCATATTAACAGTCCCCAGATAATGACACAATATTTCCTCTAAGTGACTTATGGTTCCAACCGCAGGCTGTTGCTGGGTTCCTGGAGCATGTAGGTCTTCTACAAAAGAGACCAGGGACAACAGATTGATGAGTGATCTATTTATCTCAAGCCATGCCTATGGCTTCTATAGCAGTCTTTATTCAATCAGTTATTTTTACAAGTTTCCTTCCCACAAAGAAGAAAACAAATCACATTATACAAGCAGTGAGAGGAAGGTGGGCAGAGTATTTTAGGGAGTGGCTAAATTTGAAGGAGGATAGGGAGGGAAAAGTGGTTGCAGTGGGAAGCGCTAAGAAAATGATAACGATGAATGAGGAAAATGGAGGAGAAATAAGGAAAAGATGAAGTGAAAGCAGCTGTTAAGATGATGAGAGCAGGTAAGGCACCTGGGTTGGATGGATGCCATGCAGAATGTCTGAAAAAAGGAGGTACAATTATGGTGGACTGGCTGGTGAGATTATTTAATGTTTGTTTAAGAGAGGGTATAGTACTGGAGGAGTGCCTGTATAGTTCCAGTTTACAAGGGAAAGGGGGACAAGTGTGAGTGTAGTACTTTCAGAGGGATCAGTTTGTTAAGTGTAGTTGGGAAGGCTAATGGAAGGGTCATGATTGAGAGGATTAGGAGAAGAACAGAGGGGTAAGGAATAGTGTGGTTTTAGGACAGGTAGGGGTTGTATAGATCAGATTTTTGTGGTAAGACAGATATGTGAGAAAGCTATAGGAAAAGGTAAGGATGTACTTTGGGCTTTTATGGATCTGGAAAAGGCTTATGACAGGGTAGACAGGAAGGCACTGTGGGAGTTATTGAAGATATATGGGATAGGAAGAAAGCTGTTAAGAGCAGGCAAGAGTTTTTACGAGAGTAGTAGAGCTTGTGTTAGGGTTAGAAAGGGAGAGAGTGAATGGTTTGAGGTAAAGGTGGGAATTTGTTAGGGATGTGTTATATTGCCCTGGCTGTTCAATCTATACATGGATGGGGTGGTGTGAGAGGTGAATGCAAGGGTAGTGGGTAGGGGGTTGGAGATGGTTAAAGAAAATGGAGAAAAGTGGGAGATAAGCCAGCTGTTGTTTGGAGGTGGAGAGGTAGAATGTAGATTGAGAGAAGCGAGTAAATGCCTTGGGGGAGTAAAAAGTGTAATGAGAAATAGACATATAGGAATGGATGCTAAAAGGAGATGGTATGAGGGAGTGATTGTGCCAACAACACTGTACAGGGCAGAAACATGGAACATAAGAGAGGAAGAGAGGAGTTTGAATGTGTTTGAGATGAAATGTCTGAGAAGTATGATACGGTTACTAAGCTAGATAGAGTGAGAAATAAGGTGAGGAGGAGAACAGGGGTGGAAAGGGAGTTGGGAGATAGGGTGGATGAGAGTATTGGGATGGTTTGGACACATGGAAAGAATGAGTGAAGAAAGATTAGTAAAAGAGGTGTGGAAGGAGTGAACATGAGGGGGCGACCTAGGATGAGATGGATGGATGGGGTAAAAGGGGCATTGGGAAAGAGAGAAATGTCTGTTGAGGAAGGAAGGGAGAGGACAGAAGATAGGGGTGAATGGAGAAGGGTTGTGTATGGATGATGCTGTGATGCATGAGGGGGAGTGAGTGGAGGATGGAGGGTGAGGGAGTATGTATGAGAAATAAATTGATGCAGCCTGAAGGGATTTCTCCCCAACTTCTCCTTTTCTGCATGAGGGGATGGAGAGGGAGGGGGGGGGTCGCTGAACAAGATGCAGGGATGACCTGTCATCCAGGAGGTGCCGATAAGAGGGAGGGAAGAGGATGTAAGGGAGTGGAGTATGTAGGAAATGGAATGGGTGGAAGTGGTTTCTATGCCTTTTTCTTTTGGCTACCTCCCATGTAAGGGGGAAAAAAGCCTTTGGTATATGTATGTATGTATCTTTTTATTTATTTATCATTATATATATTTTTTTGCATCTGACCTAGTTATGGATTAAAAGGTCTCCTGTCAGCATGCTCCGCTTTTGTAATCCTTTGTAATTCAACTGCACTTCCACAGCATGGTTCCCAACACTCAAAAAAAACAAATGTACACCCAAAAAACAGTACAAAGTAAGGCATTCACAATAATAATAGGATTGACCAAAACTACTCCAATACAATAGATTGGCACAGAAACCCATTCACACTCAAATCATGAAACAAGCTCTTCAAGATAGACAACCAAACTTCCTATTCGTATGAAGTGTCAGCCACATCAATTTTGTGTGATCCCTCCGTGTGTGCTTTGACTAGGCCACTACCCTGCTTAAGTATGCTCAGCTTCTAATTTGCCTTTGCTGTGGCATAGTTTCCCAATCTTACTGTTTCTCAGTATCCTTTAGGAATTCTCATAGATTCCCATGTACCCTCAGAATTAAGGTTCAATATTAATATTGATATTAATTTTGTATTATTCTATTGTGAAATTATGTGTATACTGCATAGGAATGTTAATGTTGATACACATTTCAAAATTCCTTTTTTCTCTTATAAGAATGGGTGGGTGTTTATTATTGATGTGGGTAAAGTGAGCCCAGTGAATTTATGAATATCTTGATCTTCCTGCAGAGTAGAACACTTTGCATAATAGTGGTTACTCTTTGACAGTCTATGTACATACTGAAAAGTGTAAATGTACCCCTGGGAGTGATGTCACCTAGGATGGGAATCCATAGTCTAGGGTTTTCATGTTTTTTATTAAATGTAGTATTTTAGGGTTTTCCTCCACTGGGAGAGGTTCACTATTTAACATGACTATTGCATGTTGCTCATATTCATGAAAGTTGAGGGTAACATCACTGAATATTTCTGAGTGGAAATAAGAAAAAAAAAATAGGGTCAGCCACTTTTCTACCTCGTTTAGATAAGTTGTTTAATTGAATTTTTTTAAGATTTTGAAAGCTGAACAGGAGAAGGAAGAAGCAGAAAAAGCTGCAAATGCCGAGAAAATTGGTGCTGATGAAGCAAAAAGAAAAGAGGAGGAAGAAAAGAAAAAGGAAGAGGAGCGTAAAAAGAAAGAGGAGGAAGAAAAGAAAAAAGAAGAGGAGGAGGTAATATAATTATATCAGTATTTTTTATGTTTATTGTAATTATACAGATTATGGTTTTAAAAAGGATATATTTTTTATGTGTAGATGACTGCTACATAAGGATCATGGTTTGTGATTTGAAAATGTATGTCAATATTGGTTTGTTTAATTTCAGAAACGAAAGGCAGAGGAGAGAGAGAGAACTTTACTTGAAAAGAGGTACACACTTCCTGAACAACCTATGATTGTGGTCCATCCATCTCGTACTGCAAAGTCAGGAAAATTTGACTGCACTACGATGTCCTTGTCTGTATTATTAGACTATCGGCAGGTTGGTGACTTAACCCTGGAATCAATTTGTACATAACATTTGGTAATGCATGGAATTGTTATGCATATTATAACAGTAATTACCTATTGCTTAGAATATATGAAGTTTCTTGACCTTATTTTGTTAACGATGTTCTTATTGTAGTTTATCTGTTAAGTAGGAAAGAAAGAACATTAGAACAACTAAGATCTTATTTATCAGTGTAGTGTTTCAAGGAGAAAATATTTTACTCAAAATTTTTTAACATTGTGTTCAAACAGGAGGATAATAAAGAACATTCATTTGAAGTCAGTCTGTTTGCCGAGTTATTCAACGAGATGCTCATGAGAGATTTTGCCTTTCGAATATATCGAGCTTTGGCAGAAGCACCAGAAAAACCAAAAGATGAGGTGAGGTCTCTGCAAGTTTGTACCTGATCTTTTAGGTGATATCTATTTATTTTATTTTATTGATTTATTTTTATTTAATTTTTTTCCATGAGGACAATATTGCACCAATATCTAATCATCATCCATCATCTACCATCATTATTATCATTGTGTTGATCCTCACTCCTTGTCCCCTCACACATAAATAGAGAAGATGAGGAGAAATCCCATTAGGCTGTGTCAATTTATTTGAATGGGTGGGAATGGTTTTTATGCCTTTGTTTTTTGGTTACCTCCCTTGTAAGGGGGAAAAGCCTTTGATATATGTATGTATGTATCACACCTATCTCTTGCCTTCTCTTTTCCTTCCTCAGTGATCATTCCTATTTATTTTACCCAAGGCTCTCTTTACCCCATCTATCCATCTCATTCTTGGGTGGGAGTGGATTTATGCCTTTGACTTTAGCAACCTCCTTGTAAAGGGGAAAAAAAAAAAACACCTTGGTATATGTACATATTTATTTTTTATTTATTTATTTTATTTATTTATTTTATTTATTTATTTTTTTCATACATTGTTCTTATTCTAATCAAGGTTTTATGTGAATATTGTTGTCAAAGAATGAGAGAAGAAAGATTAGTTAAAGAGGTGTGAAAGGCAGAGGTAGATGAAGTGAACTTGAGGAAACAACTATGGATGAGATGGATAGATGGGATGAAAGGAGCTTTGAGCATGGAAGGGGGAAGACAGGAGATAGTGGTGAGTGTAGAATGGCTGTGTATAGATGAGACTGTGATGCAAGGAAAGGGAGGGGGGGAGTAGGAAATGGTTATGTGGGAATGATATTTCAACACAGCCTGAAGAGATTTCTCCCCATCTATTCTATTTTCTGCATGATGGGATGGAGAGGGAGGAGGGTCACCGATTTAGTGAAGTGGCCTTGCTGTGGATTTACTGTGTCTTGCTGCATTGCTTCTGAGCCAGGGCAGGAGAATGGGATGACCCTTCATCGACAAAGCTAAGATGAGGAGGAAAGGGTGGTGGGCGGGAGAGGTTATGTGCCTTTAGACTTGGCTACCTCCCTTGTGAGGAGGAAGAAGCCCTTGATATATAGATTGATAGTTGTCAAATCCTTTCTGGTCAAAGTTGAAGTCTTTGCAGCTATTGCCTATACTAATTTTCGAGTTGCTTGTACATACTTTAATAAGTGACATTGTTGCTCTTATTCTCATTCTTGTGGTTGTTATGGTATTTCAGAAAAAAGAAAAGGAGAAAGAGAAGGACAAGGAAAAGGATAAAAAGGATAAAGATAAGAAGGATGAGAAGAAGGACGATAAAGATAAGAAAGAAGATAAAGATGAGAAGAAAGATGAAGATAGTGAAGACAAAGAAGAAAAGAAAGATGATATGAAATGTGACACGAAAGAAGAGAAGTCAGAAAAAGAAGATAAAGATGATAAAGAAGATAAGAAAGAAGATGAAAATGATGACGATGAAGAAATGGAAGAAGATGAAGAGTACATGGTAAGAGATTATAAACTTTATACATAATAAACCCTTGTATGATTGAGTGTATGAGTGTGTTCCAAAGACCAAGAACTAGCTAATCCAACAGCTGTTGCCAGTTGTCTAGTTGATAATCTACATGAGGACAGAGTAAAGCAATAGAGCTGCAAACATTGAAAGATCAAAGAGAAAAAGGTGACTTGATTACAGAGTTGATGTCACTATACGGGATAGACTATATTGATATAAGATATGTATGTGAGGGATAGGACGGCTTTAAGAGATTTAAGAAATACTAAATAGCTGAATAATGTGAAGAATTATAGTTTTCCATACCGATGCATAAATACTTAGAGTAGAGTAGAAGACAACATAGCCCAAGCTGGAACAGTGCTTTAATTTAAATCCAAGTACAGATAATTCTTGATTTATGGGATATATACAGATTGAGAGGCATAGTGTAAATCAGAAATTGTGTAAATTAAATTTGAAGGTGGGGGAGGGCAGAAAGGTACCAAGGTATCCATCACATAAAACCATTTTCTATTTTTCATTGGTTATACTGTACATTATAGAGATAAACAGATTCTTAAGGATATTCCAGGAAGGCAAATAAGATATATTATTTTATTAGTTACATTAAACCAAATTCTATAAATTAAGAACTATCTGTATGGCAACTAGAGTTTAAGATGTGAATTTGTAGCCAGGTAATATAATTGGAGAGAAAGATACAGGACCCCCAAGAGCATTGCTCATTTCCTATATACTACAGAAGATGAGACCACTGCAGTAGGTGTGAACAACAACAACCAAGTTTTGCCGTAGAAATTATTATAGAGGTTATTGGTAGTACTCTTTTCACACTTAATAGACAGAGTTTCAAGATGAGTAGTCAGTGGTTAGGGACTGGGTACTAATGTATACTGTATAGTAAAACAAGGTAGATGTACACATAATTTACACACAGGCAAACAATATACTCTAACAAATTTCTTGGTCAGGTATGGTATTATGTTTAGTGCCTTAGTTTCTCACTTTACCTTTTTTAAGATTTATAGTATATTTGTATTGACTAGCTATCTTTTTACAAATATTTCATTTAAAAATACATAGTCTCTCATGATGTTTGGCCTTTCTCCCACTAGGATGATGAAGACTCAAAAGATGGAAGTGTAATTCGTACTGGTGACAAAGATAAGGACAGCAAAGACAGCAAAGATATCAAAAAGCGGGACAGCAAGAAGGAACGAGAAAAGAGGGAGAAACGGGAGAAGAAAACCTTCACAGTAGATCCATACCTCCTTCTGTCTTTTGTCTATTTTGATCAGACACATACAGGTTATATTATTGATAGAGATGTGGAAGAAATTGTCAATATGTTGGGCCTGAATCTCTCACGAGCACAGGTAAAAAAAATTAAGAATTTTATGTTAATGACAATTAGGTGGTTCATTGTTCAGAATTTGGAATCTTACATTCCCATTAAAAATTTTCAGCAAATTACAATAAGGTTATTATTGCAAGATTGATGCAATGCATTATATTTAGAAAATATGTTAATTTGTATATCATGTATATCTTGTGACACTGCTTTTGACCCGGGGCAGTGGGCGAGATGCAAGGATGACCCGTCATCCAGGAGGAGCCAAGAGAACAGGGAGGGAGGGGTGATGAATGGGAGTGGAGTGTGTGAGGATGGAATGGTTGGGAGTGGATATATGCCTTTGTTTTTTGGCTACCTCCTTTGTAAGGGGGAAAAAGCCTTTGGTATATGTATGTTAAGTGAAGTATTTAACAAATATAAATATAAATGTACTAAAGAACCCCCACACCCATGTAAGATATGTGGACAAATCAAGAAACATATACTCCACACCCATCCTACACCCACCAGCACCTTTTCAGTGCCCCATCCATCCTAGCACCTTGTGGATGAAGGGTCAGTACAGTCCCCTGCCACACTGCTCATGTAAAAAGCAATGCAGAGAGACACCTCCTCACCAGGACCTGACTGCCATCCACTGAAAAGACTTATAAAGTAAATAAGAACAGTATCCCTTCAGGCCATGTCATTTCCTCCTCCATTCACAATCTCCCTTCCCTCCTCCCGTTTGCACTCTCTTCCATGCTCAACACATGTTCCTCTTGCATCCAATGAACCCCTTTACTCCATCCACCTCATACTTGTCTACTCAAGTTGTTTCCGCTTAGTTCTGTTTTCCATATTTTGTGCTAGTCTTTTCTCACTCATTCTTTCCATATATATATATATATATATATATATATATATATATATATATATATATATATATATATATACATATACATATACACACACACACAACTTGAGTTATAAAAAACAACAAAAACAGGACGGGGATAGGACTAGGCATCCTGCTCTCTGTAGCCTCAAAGGGGACATTCCTAAAAAAAGCAAAGGCATAAAAGGGTATGGGAGGAGTTTTCCAACCAGAACTCTAAAGTTTGGGTCTTTTGATGTGTGTGGATGTGGTACAGATGAGAGTAAAAGGGAAGAGATAAGCATTATGTTTGTGAGAAGATGGATGTGTTGGCATTGAGTGAAACTAAGTTCAAAGAGAGAGATGAATTTAAGTTTGGAAGTGTAGTTAGGAGGGTGTCGGGAGTGAAGAGAGGATGAGGGAGAAAAGGGGTGGCTATACTAGTAAATGAAGAGATAGGTGTGTGGTGGAGTGGAAGGAGGTTTCTTCAAGGTTAAAATTGGGAAGGGAGATGTGGGTCTTTGTCAGTTCAAATGGGGCAGGTAGTGAGAAGAGTGTAAAGGAAAGGGAGACTTTTCAGATTTAATTGAGTGCATAGAGGGTTTAGGGAGAAATGTCAATGTAATGATATTGGTAGATCTCAATGTTAGGGTAGAAGATGAACCAATAGACAGAGTGGTTGGAAAGTGGAGTGCCAGGAAAAAATTGTAGTGGAGAAATGATGATGTGTTTAGAGAGTTGATAGCAAATGCAGTGTTTAGGAAGAAAGTCAAGTATAAGTACACATGGGAGAGGGTGGTGGATGGAAGGGTGGTTGATAGGGCTTTAATGGACTATATAGTGGTAACCAGGAGAAGAGTAGGAAGAGTGCATGGAGGGTTTAGGGAGAAATGTCAAGGTAGTGGTTTTGGGAGATCTCAATGTTAGGGTAAAAGACGAACCAATAGACAAAGTGGTTTTGATATACATCCCTCTAAACTCAGTTGCCAACTGCTTCAAGCTCTGCTCTGGATTAGCCATAAGTGCACTGGCATTTGCAAACATACTTTTCACTTCCTTACACTTTCACTCAGTAGCTCCAAAAATTTGCTTAGTAATCTTACATTCACCTTGACTACCCTGTTCATATACAAGTTGAACAAACATGACAACATCACATAACCCTGACAGTCCCATCTTGACCTCAGACCACAATCTCGCCCTATTTCTAACTCTCAGACATGCTCTATTATGCATGTAAATTTTTCTTTAAATATTTCATTAGTTTTCATAATATGTACTTCCCCATATCCTAGATAGGGGAAACACAATCAACAAATCTTCTCAGTTATATACATATACCAAGGCGTTTTCCCCCTTACAAGGTAGGTAGCCAAAAAGGAAAAGGCATAAAATCATTCCCACCCATTCCATCCCTGAATACACTCCATATCCCTCCACCCTCCCTCTCATCTTAGCACCTCCTGGATGATGGGTCATCCCTGCACCTTGTCCACTGCCCTGGGTCAGAAGCAGTGTCGCAAGACACAGCACATCTGTTAATCTGGTTAAATGCGTTCTCCAAGTACTATATGAAAGCCCAAAAGATATCCTTCCCTTTTGCCAAAAGTTTCTCCTGTAAACCCAGTTACTCCTTGTATTTCCCTTCTAATGCTCACATTCGACACCTTCCCATACTTCTTACCAACTACACTTAACCGGCTCCCTTAATAACTATTACAGTTCTACTTGTCCTTTTACCCCTTGTACAATGGAACTGTATATGCTCTTCTCCAGTCTACTGGTACAGTTATTCCCTTAGTCACTACATTAAACAATTCCTGTAGCCATTCCACTATAACTACTCCATCACATGTCAGACATTACACATGACAACCATCCAACCCTGGTGCCTTTCCAGCTTTTTTAGTGCTACTCTTTATCTTTCCTCTCCTATTTCACTCATTCTTTTGGCATCCACCATTGCTATAATCAAATCCTCTCAATCCTCATGTACATTCAACAACTCTTTGAAATACTACTCTACTCATCTTACACTCACTGCCTTCACTTTTATTAGCATCTCTGGATCTGCTTCCTTTACAAATATTTTAAATGTTGGTAAATAATTTGCAGTATTAATTCATTTACTGATGAATCTCATAGGAACATTGATAAATATGCCTTTTCTAATGCTGAATCAGTCTACAGCTTGAATGTAGATTGTTACAATTTCTGTATTTATGTCAAAGATGTTTTTGCCTACAGGGTGGTATTTGTATCAGTAGTTATATCTTGAGTTATTTGGTTTTATTCTTAAAATATATTTGAACCAATACAGTTTCTTAAAATATATTTGAACCAATACAGTTTCTTAAAATATATTTGAACTAATACAACTGATCATGTTACTGTTACTTGAAGTTTTGCTTTGGATTTTTCAGCTCAAACGTTTGATGTTGAAAGTGATGTCCAGAGACGTATTACATTATCGAAAACTGACAGACTTACCTCTAGAGGAGAAGGATAAAATCCGTGATTTTCTTCCAACTGTGGATTTGGAAATTCTTGCCCAAGGTAGGCTTTTACAGCTGCTTCAAGAATTTAAGGGAAAGTGAAGTTTTGAAAGTTTAGGGGCTGCTTTACATAATTATGAGGGGATAGGCCTAGAATTTGTGTTTCTTTTGGGTGTAAGTAGAAGGTTATTGTAGATGTTTTGAGTAGTATACTACTGCATGATGTATTGGGACCCAAAGGAAGAATTGTTGTAAGAGTTTTGGATATTTATGTTTTCAAGGGAGAGAGTGGGAGAACCAGATAATTTTTTCTGGAAGGGAAATTGAGAGCAGAGGAAGAATGGAGGAAGAGGAAAAGGATGGGATGTAGAGAGGTGTTGAGAGTGAACAAATTGAAAAGGGAAAAGGAGAAAGAATACCAGAAGCTGAGAGAAGTGTGGGAGGTGCTGAGGAATAAAGGAGAAATATGAGTACAAGATTGGTTATGTTTCAAGGAGGAAGTGACAAAGTGTGCAAAGATGGTATATGGGACAAGGAGGATGGTTAATTAAATTCCACGCTACAAAGTCCTCTGTAAGGGTCACCGTCCTAGCCTCCTGATAAGGGGGAAGTTTGTGATGTTAAACCATGTCATGTATGTTTTGTTCAGGCAGAGGTGGCTGAAGAGAACAGGAGGGGGCAACTGAGGATGAGATGGATAGATGGGGTAAAAGGGGCAATGAGAAAGAGGGGGATGTCTGTTGAGGAAGAAAGGGAGAAGACAAAAGATAGGGGTGAGTTGAGAATGGATGTGTATGGAAGGGAGTGGGTGGGGAATGGGGGAGGGTTAGGGAGTGGTTATGTGCAAATGATATTTTGATGCAGCCCAAAGGGATTTCTCCCCATCTTCTCTTTTTCTGCGTGAGGGGATGGAGAGGAGGGGGGGGGGTCACTGATTAAATGAAGTAGCCGTGCTGTGGATGTGCTCTGTCTTGCTGCATTGCTTCTGACCCAGGGCAGTGGGTAAAATGCAGGGATGACCCATCATTCAGGAGGAGCTAAGAGGGAGGGGTGGTGAATGGGAGTGGAGTGGGTGGGGATGAAATGGGTGGGAGTGGAATTATGCTTTTTGACTTTGGCTACTTCCCTTGTAAGGGGGAAAAAGACCTTGGTATATGTATATATGTATATTTTGACTACCCTTATATTTTATTTTATATATTTCTGATCTTTTAGTTTTGATTATCAGAAATTGATATTTTTAGGTGTGATATACAAAGTATTGCAAACACAGTCATTGCTCATTTTTTTATCACTTTGACCACTTAGGAAACAACAGTTTACTACCTGTGTTCTTGGATGCTGTGCCTGTTGAGAAATCCATGTCAAAGAAGAACACCAAAGGCAAAGAAGAAATCAACACTAGTGGTACAGGTAAGGTGTTCTGTTATTTGGAATAAAACAAGAGGATTCAGTGACTGGAGAATATTTGTTGGTACAGATCAAGGCAGACTGTTTAGCAGCCTACTCCACTTTTCATCTATGATTCATATGTATTTTTAAAGGTGGTTAGTGTTTCTTTGCAAGTTATTGTAAGAAACCTTATCTTTGTGTCAGCCATTCTATCCAGTAAATCTTTGTATCACATTCTTAATAGCCTAAGAATAATTTAATTTAATTGCATGCAATATGGTGGAGGATAAGCCATGAAGTGTTGAGATGGAAGAGGCATGTTTTAAGGAGGGCAGCCAGTTATTGAGGACATTCTTATTTATGAGGTTATGGCTGTGTTCTTTTCTATTCCATGAAAAATGTCTTGAGAAATAGGCATCTGGGAATGGATGGATAGAAAAGTTAGTATGAAGGAGTTATTGTGCTTAAAGCTATGTATAGGTCAGAGACTTGGAATTCAAGGGAGACAGGATAAATTTAAATGTGTTTTAGAAGGATGGTGGGTGTTAAGAGGATGAGTAGAGTGAGAAATGAGAAGGTGAGCAGGAGAGCTAGGGTGGAAGAAACCTTATAGATTGGATAGATGAAAGAATACTCGGATGGTTTGGGCACATGAAAAGAATAAGTGAAGAAATAGTAGCAAAAAGAATGTGGATGGCAGAAGTGGATAAAGTGAATTTGAGGAGAAGATCAAAGATGGATGGATGGGGTGAAGAGAGCTTTGATTAATAGGGGAATGTCTGTTGAGCAGGGAAGGGAGAAGGCAAGAGATAGGTATGAGTGGAGAATGATTGTGAACAGAATGTAAACTGATGTGAAACAAAGGGATTTCTTCTTGTCTTTTCTATTTTTGCATGAAGAGACAAGGAGGCAGGGTCACCACGTAAATGAAGTGGTTGGCACTGCTGTGGATGTGCTGTGTCTTGCTGCATTGATTCTGACCCAGGAAGTGAGCTGGGGATAGGAATGATCCTTCATCCACAAGGAGCTAAGATGAGATGGAAACAAGGGTGGTGGATGGGAGTAGGTGGGTTGGGTTAGAGAGGGTGTGTGCATGCCTTGGCCGGCTACCTCCTTTATAAGGGGGAAGATGCCTATTAGTATATATGAACACACGCTCTAGATATATTTGTAGAATTAGTCCCCAGTAAATATGCACTTCAATATCATTCCTTATTGTGTATAATTATATTGATTTATTCATTTATTTTCAGGGCTTATCATGTATGAAGGTTCTTTGGTTGATGTTGGAAAGTTGTTACAGCAGTTAGAGAGAAGTGACAAAGCTAGAAGTGATACGGAAGAAAAGTTAAAAGAACTGCAAAAAGACTTAGGTATGTATGAAGAGACATGCATGCAGTTAATATGAATAATGAGATACTGATAGACAAGAATAAGTGGTCCTACTTTATCAAATTAACCCTTTAACCTCAGATGACATGATGAAAAAAGGACATACTTTGGAAAAAAAAAAAAAATCTAGTATCTAATTGTTTATAGCAAGGGCTAGCATGAAGAATATGCAAACATTTCAGTGTCTCTCATGACTACAGAGGAAAAATCTATACATATGTGTAGGTGTTTTATAAAGTACATTACCATATCCGGTTTTTCGTATCTACACAACAAGCGGCTGGCATGAGTTGAATGGTTTAAGTACAAGATGATTGAATATGTGATTTTTCCTTGGATTGCAAAGAGCCAGATCAATGATAGATATGTCTAAGTAGTGGTCCTACAAGACATACATGACAGAGAATTGCTTTCTTTGTGCCTGTCTTCAAAGCCTGTCAACACCCTTACTTGTATAGCGCCAAGGGTCTGATTCTTAATCCTGGAACTGGGTTCAAAGTCTCTATCGTATTTTACTGTATTTCCTCTACTTTTTAACAAATAGAGCTGACTGCTAGTAACTGTTCCCGTCCTGTTACTATATGCCAATGAAATAGAAACAGTCCTACACAAACAGTTACAGAAGAGACCTGAAAAAAAAAATAGCTTCCCACATAGAGGGATTGATGTCTGGAACAAACTAAACGGAGAAACAGTGAATGCCAAAACTATACACGATTTTAAGAATAAACTGTATGTAGAGAGATACTAAAATGGGTCACTATGAGCATAGCTCTCATCCCGTAAAATAAAACTAGGTAAATACAACACAACACAGTAGTCCAAAGTTTCTTTCCAGAAAGCTCTATGGGAGGGCTCAAGGACTGTTGCCAGCTGCTGTTTGGCTTCTTGTCTTCAGTCAATCGTTGTTATTATTAATTGGAAAGAACTCTTAGTTAGATTAATAGTCATAGTAACTTTAAAGACAAATATAGGTAGATTTTTTATTGTATATTCTTTTCATTTTTCAGCATTGTTTAAGGAAGAAGTCAAGAAATCATCTGATAAGAGCTCAAAATTAACCAAGGAAATAAAGTCCGCTAATGTAAACCTCAAATCAATGGAAGAAGAACTACGCAAGGCTCAGGTATGTGTCTTATTTAACAGTATTTTCTCACCTGGGAATTGTAGGTCTCCTGCAAGAGAGACCTGGACAAAAGATTGATTGATTGATCTACTAGGAAAGATAGAGGATGTTGGGATCAAATTTTTATGGTATAGCAAATTTGCAAAAAGTTTTTGTCAAAAGTTTAAGATTTTTTTGGGCCTTTATGGATTTAGAGATGGCTTATAACAGGGTAGACATGAAGCCATTGAGGGAGGTATTGCAGATAGAACAGGAGGAAAGCTTTTGAGTGCAGTGAAAAACTTACTTGAGTAGTAGAGCTTGTGCTAGGGTTTGGAATGATGGGAGTGAGTGGGTTGAGGTGAAAGTAGGGCTGCACCATGGTTGTGTTATGTCACAGTGGCTGCTGAAGGTGTACATGAGGAGCTAAGATTGAAAAGGAAAAAAAAAAAGTGACAGATGGATGTGGGATGGTTGGAGGTGAGTGCTTGCCTTGGCTGGCTTACTCACTAATAAAGGGGAAGCCTTTGGTGTATAGGTAGCCTTCAGTGATATATATATATATATATATATATATATATATATATATATATATATATAAAAATATGTTTATATATATATATATATATATATATATATATATATATATATAATATATATATATAATTTTTTTTTTATAAAGAAGGGTTGTATGAAGTGTAGTTTGAGCTGGTACTTTTTTTAGATTATGAATTTATTTGTTTTATTTTATTTCTTTATTTTTATTTTATTTTTTCTTATTTTTCAGGAGGATAACTGTGTATACCAGCGTGCCCTCAACCAAATTAAAACTGTGATCAAACCCCTGGTGACTGACGTTGACATGGAGGAGGAGGAGGGAGCATCCACGAAGGAAGAAAGTAAAGATGTCAAAATAAAACCTGAAACTGTTGTTGAAAATGGAAACTGTGATTGAATACAGAAGACCTGAATCTGACATAGTCATGTGGGGACTGCATGCAGTAAAGTGATGTTAAATTTATAGCATTCTTATGCGGGCTAGGAAGTCAGAGCAGATGATGTGCAAGAATTGGCTGGAAGAGTGGTTGTTGGACACTGGTTTGGATGAGTAACAGTGGAGGAATGAGTGGACCTAGTGAAGGTGTGGTTACTTTGCATTAGTAACGTGAATGAGTTGACTATTTCAATTGACATGGTTGTCATTGTAGCTTGGCTTTCTGGCTTGGTCAATGAAATTTTACTTAACTTATGATTTCAAGTGATGCAACCAAAATGTACAAAATACATTACTGAACTACCTGATTGAAAATATTTGGAATGTATCATCGCACAGATATGCTGTGTCAGGTAACACACACTAATCGAGAGGAGTGATGTATAAAGTCACATGACAGAAGGATGAGTGGTTCACTTGTTGCCAAGAAGAATGTCCTGTGTTGTGCCTATAGTTACTCTTGTTTTTGATGCGAGTATAATTAGGCCAGCTCATTTTTAAATAACTATTTATATAATATTTTGTTTATGAGTTGAGCATCTAAATCATATTTGAAGGATATTTTTAGTTGCTAATATTATTAGCAATAGTGGTCATCTTTTGTATAATTATTTCAACAATTATTTCACTTGATAGAGAATGTGATGAGAGAATGACTTATAGCGTGCAATGGCTTATTCAAAGACTTTGTTTTTGTGTATCAGATAAAATAGCTTCAATATGCATATGTGATAGTGTATATTCTTTTTATTGACAGTTGCTTTGTATTGAGAGAGTACTTTAATCATTAAATATTGCAGGAGATGCAGTTCAAAACTGTCTCACATGTACAAATGCCTGTAGCCTCAAGCAATATTTAAGTGTTGAATGATTTTGGTCAAATTTGACTAAATATTTATATTTTTTTTCACATGCATTTATTTCATGCTGTGGTTAGGTTTATCAGTGTTTATTTCTCAGCACATTAATTCTGTAAACTATTTAATTTTGACACATTGTTGATGCAAAATCACAATATATATACCTCCCCACCTCAGTGCCACCAATGTCTTTATCACCATTTAATCCATTTGCTTCCCTTATGATGTGTCTAGGGATTGGGACAGGTTTCTTAATATTGGGCTTGTTAAATCAATGTTATAACAAGGAGGAAAGGTGTAAACTCAGTTAATTTTATTTATCATAACAGTGGAACTTTAGTTCAGTAACATACATATATTTATATTTTTTACAATTGAGTCATTTTTGGTGAAAGTAGTAGAAGCAGATCAGTATAATTCAAGCCTGCCACTGAAGTGATAGAATTATTTTATTGTAGTTGTATTTCATTCTTTATTTAATATACAACTTAGCTTTTGTTGCTGGGAAAGATTACATCCTTTGTTAGGAACTGAATGTTCTGGGATAAACGTGGTTTGGAATTAATTGAGGCTTGTAGAACAAAAGGTATACTAAAGTTACTAATAGAAACCAGACGTTTTATAGAAATTTTCATGTTAGAGACAGGTCATAGAGAGAAGCTTGCTCAGGAAATCTTGCTTTGTTCTCCACTTGTTTCAAAAAAATGCTTGGTTCAGTACAATTCTAAAACCTTTATTTTTTCATGACATCACTGCTCTGTGAGATTAAGGAAGGCTTTGTCAGGGAAGTGTTGACTTAAACCTTCCAAAAATGATTATAAAGTTGCTTATATTTTTGTTTCATTACCATAACATGTACAGAGTGAAAGATAAATAAATGCATTGTTTGTAAACAGGTTATTTATTTCAATTTACATGGGATAAAATTACAGTGCAATACTTGTATTAGTAACGAAGACCTTCAAACAAATACAGGAATTTCTGTATTTCTGTTCACATACCTTAATATCAAGGGAGTGAGGTTTTCCTGACCTGCTACAAATCCTATTTTGAGGTCTTGCATCCTTCTCCATCTCATCTCCGTAAAAAGAGGGATGCATGATTTTTAAGTGGTATACAAAAGCAAGTTGAAGGAAAACCAACTGTTATCTCACCACCTCCCCCTAGGTTGAGTTCCATCCAGGAGTTGATGCTAAGAATGAAGCAGTAACTGAGACTTGCAGTTTAATTAGCAACTGTCAAACTTTTCTCACACTAACTCAGTAATTATACCTCTAACTTGATTGATTAACTCAGTTTAACATCATGAAACTTGCCCTTATCAGGAGGCTAGGACAGTACCTCTTACAGAAGACTTTGTAGCATGGAACTTAATGGACTTTGCCCTTTGTCCAAATCAACCATGGCAAGGTTCAAACTGCTGTCACTTTGACCTCTATTACAAATAGTGAAGCTCTAGCCCACCTGCCCAATGAGCATCCAAAACATACCACTGTAAGTATATGTACACAGTTGAGTAGAGATTTGCTGTGTAGAGATGATTACAAAGGCGGAGCATGCTGACAGGAGACCTTTTGATCCATATCTAGGTCGGATGCAAAAAAAATAAATCATAATAATAAAATAATAAATAAAAAATATAATAATGTAAATAACAAATAAAATACATAAATAAATGCATAGGTATAGTTAAAATAATGAACAAACAGGTAAATAGTAAATAAAAATAAATTGACATATAACTAAATCAGACAGTCAAATTATAAAACAAAAACAAATAATATAAGATAAATTATAATCATTACAGCATCTTACTTAGGTATTTATCTAAATGATTCTTAAAGCTTTGAACTGAACTACATTGCACTACCTGTGCAGGAAGTTTATTCCATTCATTAACTACACGGTTGGCAAAGTTGTTTCTACCTACTTCCAAATTGAATCTATTTCCGGACAGTTTGAGACCATTGTTTCTTGTCTGATTCTCATTCAATGTGAAAATTTTGTCACTTTTGATGTTGTCAATTCCCTTTAAAATCTTAAAGACCTGTATCAAGTCACCTCTGAGTCTACGCTTTTTTAGGGAAAACAGATTCATATGTTTTAGTCGATTTTCGTATGATTTATTTTTTATATTTGGAATCAGTTTTGTGGCTCGCCGTTGTACTTTTTCCAGTCTGTCAATGTCTTTAATGAGATTCGGTGACCATACGGAAACAGCATATTCCAAATGTGGACGAACTAACGATTTATATAGCTTGTTAATGAGTGATGGACTTTTGAAATCAAAAGATCGCGCAATCAGTCCCAGAATCTTATTTGCTTTCTCAGAGGCTGAAATACACTGCTTGGATGATTTTAGGTCGTTACTGATAATTACGCCGAGATCTTTTTCACTATCCACTTTTGTTCACGAATTTCCAAATAACTTGTAATCGTACTTACTGTTATTTTTACCTATGTGCATTACCTTGCATTTACTTGTGTTAAATTTCATTAGCCACTTTTCAGACCATTGCTGTAATTGATCTAAATCTTCTTGAATATCTAATTGGTTTGAGTGATCATTTGCCACTCCGCACAGTTTTGTATCATCAGCAAATTTGGAAACAGTAGATTTTAGTCCATGGTCTATATCATTTATATATACTATGAATAGAAGTGGCCCAAGAATGGAACCCTGAGGAACTCCACTTGCAACACTTTTCCATTCAGAAGTTTTTCCATTTAAAACAACTCTCTGTTTTCGACCATTCAACCAATTACTAGTCCAACCTAATAGGCTACCACTTATTCCATGCAAAGCTAATTTAGTAAGTAGTCTTTCGTGTGGGACGGTATCAAAAGCTTTTGCAAAGTCTAGATATATTAAATCTATATTGTTTCTTTTTTCGAGATAACTGTGTTGTAGAATTCGAGTAAGTTAGTCACGCAAGAACGTTTCCGTCTGAAACCATGCTGGCTATCATTTATCAAACGGTCACTTTCTAAATGATGTTCGATAGCATCTCTGATGATAGTTTCCATTATTTTTCCTACGATTGAAGTCAAACTTATAGGCCTATAGTTATTTGGTTTCTTTTTGTCACCTTTTTTGAATATGGGAGTAACGTTAGCTAGCTTCCATTCTCTTGGGACATCTCCGGATATGATGGATTTCTTGAAAATAATTTCTAATGGAACAACAATCTCATTTTTCATTTCCTTTAAGATTCTTGGATGCCAACCGTCAGGCCCTGATGTTTTATTAACTTTGAGTTTGTCTATACACCTTTTAATTTTTTCTTTTGTTATATTTACCGTAGTGAGTAAGTTTACCCCAGACTTTTCACAGGTTTCAGTTTGGAATTCACTTTGAGGTGTTTCGTTTACGAATACCGAGCTAAAATAATTGTTTAAGATATTACACATTCCTTCATTTGAATATTCAAGTTGACCGTCAGCAGATAATAGTGGACCAATGTGATTCCTAACAACCTTTTTATCTCTAATGTAACTATAGAATTCTTTGGGATTCTCTTTGGATTTATCAGTGATGTTCATTTCGTATTGTCGTTTTCTTTTTCTTATTGTCTTTTTTAAGTCTCTCTGTATTGATACATAACTTTCATAGTCATTAGATGCACCCGAGTACTTATATTTCTTATAAGCTTGTCTCTTTTTAGCAATACTTTTTTCAGTTTCTTTGTCGAGCCACTTTGGGCGAGCCTGATTTGGGGGACGTCTGTCCTTAAAAGGAATGTAAGTTTGAATCATCTTAGTGAGCGTATTTTGAAGTATTTCCCACATCTGATCTACAGGCCTTTCGTTTAATTTTGCACCATTTTGTACTTTAATGAAAGGTAGTGGGTAGGGGATGGAGGGGGAGTAGGGAGTGGTTGTGTGTGGATAATATTTTGACGCAGCCCAAAGGGATTTCTTCCAGTCTTTGCTGTTGTCCACATGAGGGGATAGAAAGAGGTGGGACACCAAAGTGAAGTGGCCTTGCTGTGGATGTACTGTGTCTTGCTGCATTGCGGGAGGCAGGAATGACCCTTCACCCACAAGGAACTTAGATGATAGGGAGACAAGGATGGCTACCTCCTTTGTAAGGGGGAAAAAGCCATATAAGAGTGACAGTAGATTCATTCTTCTAACAATCAAAATTCTTCCAGTGATGGTGCAGGACATGGTGATCTCTGGAAGCCTAAGTTACAACTGACGTGATAGGTGGTGAACGCCCAGTGGTTGCCCTATGGTGGGACTAGAGAGCAATACAGCTTGACTGAGCAGCCATATTCAAGATATCTTCCCACCCAAGATGGGGAGGGGGCTAGAAAAGGTTCCCTAAACATAGCCTCTCTAAAACCAACTTGGTGTAATGGACCCACCCCTTAGCAAGGGCATTCATGTTAAGTAGGTATGCAACAGAGTGACTGTTGGAATGAAATGCAGAATATATATATATATATATATATATATAATGGAGAAAAGTGGGAAATAAGCCAGTTGTTGCTTGCTGACAACACTGCACTTGTAGCAGGATCAGAGGAGAAATTGAGGAAGTTAGTGACTGAGTTTGAGAAGGTGTGTGAAAGAAGGAAGCTGAAGAGTGACAGCAGGCTGAAAGTGAGCATTAAGGGTGAGAGACTGGAGGAAGTGGATAGTTTTAGATACTTGGGTGTGAATGTGGCAGGAAAGGGAGGAGTGGGGGTGGAGGTAGAATGTAGATTGAGAGAAGCAAGTAAATGCCTTGGTGGATTAAAAAGTATAATGAGAAATGGACATCTGGGAATGGATGCTAAGAGGAGGTTATATGAAGGAGTGATTGTGCCAACAGCACTGTATGGGGCAGAAACATGGAACATAAGAGAGGAAGAGAGAAGGAGTTTGAATGTGTTTGAGATGAAATGCCTGAAGTATGATAGGGGTTACTAGATAGAGTGAGAAATAAGGTGAGGAGGAGAACAGGGGTGGAAAGGGAGTTGGGAGATAGGGTTGATGAAAGAGTATTAGGATAGTTTGGAAACATGGAGAGAATGAGTGAAGAAAGATTAGTAAAAGAGGTGTGGAAGGAGAGAATATGAGGGGGCGTCCTAGGATGAGATGGATGGCTGGGGTGAAAGGGGCATTACAAAAGAGAGGAATGTCTGTTGAGAAAGGACAGAAGATAAGGGTGAATGGAGAAGGGTTGTGTATAGATGATGCTGTGATGCATGAGGAAGTATGTATGAAAAAAAAATTGATGCAGCCCAAACGGATTTCTCCCCGTCTTCTCCTTTTCTGCATGAGGGGACGGAGAGGAGGGGTCGCCGAACTTATGAAGTGGCTTTGCTGTGGATGTGCTGTGTCTTATGGCACTGCTTCTGACCCAGGGCAGTGGACAGGATGCAGGGATGACCCATCATCCAGGAGGTGCCAAGATAAGAGGGAGGGTGGAGGGGAGTGGAATGTGTAGGGAATGGAATGGGTGGGAGTGCTTTATATGTCTTTTTCTTTTTGGCTACTCCCCCGTGTAAGGGGGAAAATGCCTTTGGTATGTGTATGTATGTATGTGTATATATATATATATATATATATACATATATATATGTGTGTATAAATATATATATATATATATATATATATAAATATATATATATGTATATATATATATATATATATATATATATATATATATATATATAAGGATTAATGTAGAATGGAAGAAAATATATTATAGAAAAAATGAATAATATTAAAGGAACACAAAGGTTAGTGCACATTTTGACTTTAATTCTGACATCATTGTGAAACTTCATATGTATGATGTTCTTATATTGATGGGAGAGCATAGACAAGCAACTGGTAATAGTATGTGTGAGCTGGACGAATGAAGTCCTAGCCAGGCAGAGTTAATGGGCATCTGGTCAACAAATAACCACCCAGTATACATAAGGTACAAGATTGAGAGAGGCATGGGAGGGAGTGAAAGATAGAATAGAACTAGGAATTCGGGAATGGTTCAAGGAGGAGTCACAAGGTGTGCAAAGATGGTGTGTGGAACAAGGAGGATGGGAGGAAATAGAAGGAAGGGTAGCAAGTGGTAGGATGAGGAAGCAAAGAAGGTTGTAGAAGAGAAAAAGCAAGCTTTCATAGATTGGTTACAAAATAGGATAAGAGGTATAAGGAAAAAAGAAGAGAAGTAAAGCAAAAGATAAAGGAGGCAAAGAGGAAAGCAGATGTGAAATAGGGTAAGAGTATGACAGAAATTTTTAAAAGTAATAGAAAGATGTTTTGGAAGGAAATTAAGAGAGGAAGAGGAGGTGAATAAAGTACAGAAGAAAAGGTAAAAGGTGCAGATGGAGAGATGATAATGGAAGAGAAGGCAGTAAGAGGAAGATGGGCAGATTATTTTTGGGAGTTGCTAAATGTGAAGGAGGATAGGGAGGGAAAGGTAGTTGCTGTGGAAAGCGCTAAGAAAATGACCATGATGAGGAAAATGGAGGAGAAATAAGGAAAGATGAAGTGAAGGCAGTTAAGATGATGAGAGTAGGTAAGGCACCTGTGTTGCATGGTTGTTATGTAGAATGTCTGAAAAAAGGAGGTATAGTGATGGTGGAGTAAGAGGGGTGTCATCTTTGGTGCCAACATAGGTGAGGGGGCAGTTGTCACTATGCATTCCATCTCTTGACACAAGGTTCTGAGCTTGTCATAGGTAGGTGTATGTTTGAAGAGAGCTTTTCTCAGGTTGGACTTCATGATCCCGACAAGACGCTCATACACACCGCCTTGCCAGGGGCAAGAGGGGTGATGAAGGTCCAAGTGGGTGGTGGGTGAAAAATTGCTTGTTGTTGGGATGATCCTTGAGTTCTCAAAGAAACCTGTCAGTGGCACCAAAGTTGGCTGTGTTGTCTGATACGAAGAAGTGGGGAATCCCCACCCATGCCACAAAGCAATGCAGTGCTCTAAGGAAACCTGCCACACTGAGGGAGGTGACTACTTCCATGACTGGTGGTCCAAACTTGCCTCACAGGTAGAGAGTCAGACAAACTACAAAGCAAGGTAGACATGAACAGCCTTAGCCCAAGGGCGTAGCGGTGGCACCCCTCCAAACTTGGGCCTTTTCACCCAGTATTCACATTTGGGCCTGTAGCACCCATACCGTATCTCTGAGTGGTGTCAAATTGGACTCCACGGCACCCGTGGACGCCCTCGACCTGTGGGTGATATGGCGGGTAAATCTGAGCAGGTGATCAAAATGACCCAAAATCCAAAAAATCTCAAAGGAGAAATTATACGAATTTTGCCTAAAATCCGAAAGTGACAAATTTGTTCCAAACTTGCCTCACATGTAGAGAGTCAGACAAAGTACAAAGGAAGGTAGACATGAACAGCCGAAGCCCAAGGGCGTGGCGGTGGCACCCCTCCAAACTTGGGCCTTTTCACCCATTATTCAATTTTGGGCCTGTGGCACCCATACCGTATCCCTGAGTGGTGTTAAATTGGACTCCACGGCAGCCCTGGACGCCCTCGACCTGTGGGTGATATTGCGGGTAAATCTGAGCAGGTGATCAAAATTATATAAAATCCAAAAAATCTCAAAGGAGAAACTATATGAATTTTGCCCAAAATCCGAAGGTGACCTATTTGGTCTAATCTTGCCTCACAGGTAGAGAGTCGGAGAAAGTTCAAAGCAAGGTAGACATGAGCAACCTTAGAGGAAGGGCGTGGCAGTGGCAGCCCTCCAAACTTGGGCCTTTTCACCCAGTATTCACTTTTGGGCCTGTGGCACCCATACCGTATCCCTGAGTGGTGTCAAATTGGACTCCACGGCACCCGTGGACGCCCTCGACCTGTGGGTGATATGGCGGGTAAATCGTAGCAGGTGCACAAAAATACACAAGATCCAAAAAATCTCAAAGGAGAAACCATATGAATTTTGCCGAAACTCCGAAGGTGACAGATTTGTCCCAAACTTACCCCACAGGAAGAGAATCGGACACAGTACAAACCAAGGTAGACATGAACAGCCTTAGCCCAAGGGCGTGGTGGTGGCACCCCTCCAAACCTGGGCCTTTTCACCCAGTATTCACTTATGGGCCTGTGGCACCCATACCGTATCCCTGAGTGGTGTCAAATTGGACTCCACGGCAGCCCTGGACGCCCTCGACCTATGAGTGATATGGCAGGTAAATCGCGGCAGGTGACCAATATGACCCAAAATCCAAAAAATCTCAAATGCAGCATTGTTAGGGAAAACCAATGAAGATCGTTTGTGTAGGTTCTCTTCAAAGTTGGGGGCCAAGTAATAACTGGAGACTCAAGAACATAATAAAAACTTACCATCCATGTGAATTCTTGTATGACAATTCAGTTCTTCAGATTGAAAAAGAAGATTCACATAAAGTACACTTATGAGACATATCATCAAAATGGTAGTGAAAGACAAGGAGAAGGCAACACAACCAGCAACCAAACTGGTCCTCAGTCTGGTAGATAAGCCATGAGGAATGACTAAAAGTACTGGGCCTACCAACTTTGAAAGATCGAAGAGAAAGAGATGACATAATTACAGTGTTCAGGTCATTAAAGAAGATAGAAGAGATCTGATTAAAGATGAGAGGGCTTTAAGAGGTCATGGAAGTAAATTAATAAAAGATGTGAAGAGAGATGTATATATATGTGGAATAGCTTAGAAGGTGATATAGCCCAAGCTCAAACAGTACATGAATTCAAAGCTAAATATAGTTGGAAATCAAAGATATAGATTAAGTTGGAACTGTACATGAATTTGAGTCTAGGGATGTTAGAAAATTAGGGAATAGGAGATGGGACCCAATGAGCATTGCTCCTTTCCTGTATACTACAATTAAATAAATATAAGACTCTCCCTCATGATTCCCCTCACCTTCACAGAGGCTGGGGTAGACTCCAAAGAACAAACATGGTCAGGTTACGGGGAGAGGAGTGTCCAGATAAATGGTTTGCAATCTTAATGAATATCAGCATCACTGGAATCACATGAAATACTATAGGACCAGGGGTACCCCCAGGGAAACACATTAGACTTAAAAGCATTCACTGTGTGCCTATAGTTCCGCATAATGTCCTCACAGTGTAGCCCTGCACCCCAACCCCCAGGGTTGGCAGGAAGAATGAGTGAAATATCACCAGAATTGCATGTATTTACACTTTTCACTTTTTATTTTTTAAAGATATTTTTCATATAAACTTTTATTTTTTGTTCAGAAGATATTGCCACATAAATAATAAGAGCACTATTTTATAACAAAATTAATATACTACACTTACTTCAGCTACTCATCTTTCCACCATCATTAAGTGACCATAAAAGGGGAGCATACACACATTATACAACCAAAAAATACTTTGTCAGAAAAAGCATACCTTTATGGAAGATCTTCAGTCAACAAGAGGTTGTGTAATTGATGAGGTAAATTCAATTAGAATAGAAAAAATGACAGGGCATATGGCAGACCTCTGCAGAAATAATATGGCATTTAGGACACCTTCTAGTATTAAAACAGTACTAACACATAATAATAACAATAATAATAATAATAATGATGATGATGATGACGACGACGATGACGACGATGATGATGATGATGACGATGATGATGATGACGATGATGATGATAACGATGATGATGATAACGATGATGATGATAACGATGATAATGATAACGATGATAATGATAACGATGATAATGATAACGATGATAAAGATAACGATGATAAAGATAACGATGATAAAGATAACGATAATGATAACGATAATGATAATTAATGATAATGATAATTAATGATAATTGATGATAATGATAATTGATGATAATGATAATTGATGATGATGATAATTGATGATGATAGTAATAATTAATAAAGTTTATTTGGCAATGAATCAATATACATGAAATGCAGATAATGAAAAGAACACATAGTTCGAAGTAACAATTACAAATGCAGAGGATAACACAAAAAAGCATGTAAGCTTATTTCCATTGTCCTATGTGCATCCACCACACAAAAGACACAGAGCACCTCACCCCACAATAACAATTCCTAAACAACAACACAATATTTCTTCCCTGAGTGAATTATGGGCCTTCCTGGTGACCCAAGCCAGATACCTAGGAGCTGTGTGTCTCCTGCAAGAGACCTGGAGCAACAGATTGATTGATTGATGAATGTATTGGTTGTGGTCATGTCTACAGGAGTTCTGTTGTTAACAGTACTTATGAGTTAGACTCTACTTTAGATTTTAAAATTGTTAGAAAACCCTAACAATATTTGGCATTTATTAAGTGACACTTCTCTCTTCAAATACACTTGATGTATTTATGTGTGTCGAAAATTATTTATTTTGTTGCTACCACAAATACCTAAAATCACATCATCTTTTCATTCATGACCCTTTCACCCCATCCAAGGATGAGATCAATGGATGGGATGAAAGGGTATTTGAGCAAGATAGGAATGGCTGTTCAGCAAGGGAGGATGGAGGCAGGTATATGGGTGAGTGGAGGATGGTTGTGTATGAATGATTTTTTTTATGCAACCTAAAGGGATTTCTCCCTGTTTTCTCTATTTTCTGCATGAGGGGACAGGGAGGGAGGGGAGGGGTTGCCATGTAAAAAAGTGGCTCTGCTAGGGATGTGCTGTAAAATTTCAGAAACACACAAGTGCAGATATTTAACCTAACCTATTTTTAGAATAAAATGGCATCATTATTATATATAATTGGTAATATTATATTGAAAAGAAATTCCATAGAAAAAAATAATCTTTAAAAAAAAAATGAATAAATAAAAAAAGATACTAATGAAAAAAATTTATTAGTGTGCTACTAGAATAGAACCAGTATCTTGTTACAGTTTAATCAGTTATCAATTTGATCTTATTACTTCACTACACATGTTTAGGCATGCATAAGCATATAAGCATGTCACTACCGGTATACTTCTCATTTGGAAAATCAACCACAAGGTTGCCAATCTGTGAAATCCTTGTATCAATAATGGGAATGTCTTTCAATACCTCTGTATTGTGATTCTCATCAGTACTCGTACTAGAAAGCTCAGTCAATTTAATATGGGGGCAAATTCAACTATTCACTGCCTCCTGCAGATCATCTACCATCTTAGGTTATTCAACTTGCACAGAGTACAGATCCATAACATTTGCTGAATGTATTTTCATAAATCAACCTTCCTAATACATATTTCAAGTCCAAACTTGTAACCAAACCATTTATCAAATTCTCCACTAGTTAAATCTTAGAGCAAGTATCTTTCCTTCCTTCTGCCTTCTCCTTAGAACCTACCATTCCAATCTTCCCCATTCATTAGTAATTGTACTTTAAATTATTGCATCAAACACTATATTACTTAAAACCAATGTAGCTAAAATGCAATCTTGCTTGGTTACCCACCTTAGGGCCATCCTTTTGTTCATCTACTACTTGGACAAAATTTACATAAACTTTGTCTTGTTCTAAAAAAATACTCAAACATGAAAATATTATAAAGATATCTCTATAACTAAATCTCCAACTCCTTTCCTAACTTTGTTGGTTGAGGTGACCTCTTCAGTACGGACCAAAATATCACGGGCAGCATTACCTGCCAAACGTACGATGTGTCGTAATAATACTCGCATCATAAAATATAGTCACTGCTTATATCGATCGTTCTCTCTTTCACCCGTGAATATTGATAACCATAGAAAATGTGATGAAGACAGTTTAGAGCAGTGGTTCCCAAACTGGGGGAAATTTCCACCTGGGGGGAAATTTGAAGCTACCAGGGGGAAATAATTACACTACCTACTAACTAAAAAAAATCTCTGATGGATTTTCTCATGTCTGAGAGAGAGAGAGAGAGAGAGAGAGAGAGAGAGAGAGAATGCCTGTTTATCAGTATATTTGTACATTTGAAAAATAGATTAGTAAATAGTCACAGTGTATTTTAACTAGTCTTTCCCTGCTACACATGAAGGGGGAAATCTGGATAGTTGACCTGGGTGCAGGGGGAAATGACAGAAAAAAGTTTGGGAACCACTGGTTTAGAGAGTATGTCATTACGCAGGGGCAACTACAATAAATATAATCAAGACGCCGATATGGCAGCCTCGCGTATCCACTTGCTCCTCATGCCGCCTACGTATGCGGCACCGTATGGAAGGGGTTAGTTGTCAGGCTGTAAGTACACACGCTTGGAGGCAACAACCCTCTATGCGTAGGATACACACACAACCATATTGCAAACAAAAATAACACAACTACATGCATAAACATCACCATAAAATTTTCTTCTACTGAAATTATTTTCATTTCTAACTTTCCTACTGCATCTCATTTCAGTTTACCTACCACTAAAATTATTTCCAATTTCTCTATCTTTCCCTACGACTAAGCCTCCTACTCATTTTCTAACTTTGTTGAGGCTAAGAAGAATAAATATTCCTACGTAACCTCACGGTTACACGTATTAATCCTAACCTCCAACCCCAAGTCTCCTGCCCACCACTCCAAAGCCACGACACCACGAAAAAGATATCTCTAATCGCCCGGTGGCAGAAGCCCTCTTTTATACACAACTATCCTTTCATTTTCACACAGACATCTCTTCCCCTCCTACAACTACCGATCCTGCGCTAACGGGTGATCTGTCCTAGCTAGTCCGGAGTCCATAGTTCTCTCCCGGGCACGACATCTCCAAGCAGCAGTTCTCTCCAGCAAGTCGCCTTAGGCACAGTTCTCTCCCGGGCACGATATCTCCAAGCAGCAGTCCTCTCCTAGCAGCAGTTCTCTCCAAGCAGCAGTTCTCTCCAGCAAGTCGCCTCAGGCACAGTTCTCTCCCGGGCACGATATCTCCAAGCAGCAGTCCTCTCCTAGCAGCAGTTCTCTCCAAGCAGCAGTTCTCTCCAGCCAGTAGCCTCGGAACCAGTTCTCTCCAGCTAGTCGCATTGGGACCAGTTCCCTCCTGTGGCCCTTTCCTCTCAGCCCACGACACTTGAAGAGGCCTTACTCCGGACCTTCCCTCTACGAACCCTCGTCCATGACCTCCGAACCGTGTATTCATTAAATCTTGTGTGCCTTACTGTTATTGTGAATTTCATTTCCCCTGGCTTGTCCGGTCGAACCTAACCACGACACACACAATGGGTGCATATATATATATATATATATATATATATATATATATATATATATATATATATATATACTAAATTTCTAATACCTAAGTTGTCTTGAATATCATAGCAGGCTTATAAACGTTTTGATATTTTTAGGATTGAAACAGTTAAATGGAATATAGTTTAAAAACCTTCAAGAGAAAATGTAGGTACAAACTAGATTTCAAGACATGAAATAAAAGAAAAAAAATCAAAGAAAATCAAAGAAACATTAAACTAGATCAAACAAGAAATTAAACTGGTAGCAATAGAAAATAAAGAACATGAAATTAAACACGATTGGTAAAAATGAACTATGAAAGCATAGAAATAAATTTGGATAAAATAAGGTCAAGTGAAGTAGAATAACATAAGATAATCTCAAATCAGTCAATATTTGATGATGGTTCGGTGTAACGTCGTGAACTCCCCCCTATCAGGAGGCTAGGACAGTGCCCCTTTGTACCACGGAATATAATGAACCATGCCCTTGGTCCAACTCGCTAGTGGCAGTTATTCGAACTGCCGTCATCTCAGCCTTCGTCGTATGTAGCAACGCTCTAACCCGCTTGGCCAGCGAACATCCATTAAATCGATTAATGAAATTAATCAATTACATATTTATAAAAAAAAAAAAATTAGTTAGAATCAGAGTAAAATCAGATGTGATAGAAAACATAATTTCATAAACAAAATATGGACTCTAACGCCCTATTCATATTAGTGGTTTGAACCGCACGGAAACCGTGGTTGTACTGCATAGTCAAGGAAACACTGCCCGGTTCTATGTGAACACCTCCATCGACTTCCAATGAAATTGAACCGCCGCGGTTGAAACGGCTGGTGCCGTCCTCACACTCTGGTACGATGACGACTACGTTGCCGTTACGAGGCGCGAGCGGTACCCGAGGATTCCGGCGTCGGCCTCAGAAAAATGTACTCATTCCATGACATCACGAGCAACTGTAATATTGGATATACGCATGGGGTGGGGGAACTAGACTGGACTAAGGGGAAAGACTAATTTTTTTCTTTAATTTCGTCTCATTCTTTAACTTAAAGCCTTAATCTTGTACTAATGTAAAAAAACACTGGACTTACTGTCTTTCAAAGTGTGCGTACATTTTATTGAGACACCCTGTGTGTATATACAGTATATATATATATATATATATATATATATATATATATATATATGTATATATATATGTATATATATATATGTATGTATATATATATATGTATATATATTTATATATATATATATATATATATATATATATATATATATATATATATATATCTATATATATATATATTGTAGTTGTACATGAGTTATCCCCGGATTCTGCAAACTGTTTTGATCACGTTTTATGTATTTATTATTACTCGGAGTAAAAGAGAACGAGTAATACAGCAGTGGCTTTATATTCTATAATGCGAGTAGTGTGATGCTAATTACATATAGCAGCCGATGCTGCACGCGAAAATTTGAGTCGTACTAAAGTGGTGATAGATGCGCTAGTCAACAGCAACAATTATTATACACAAAGGTATACGAGAACAGTACTGAGGCCCGTTTTCTATCATGATCAATAAGCCCGTTTACTATCAAAATGGATCAAATCAATTGGTGACAACCATACCATAGTAATAAAATAGAATAATTCCGAGGTTATTCAAGGCATTATCACATTGGGGTATTTTCCGTCCGACTGTTGGAACAGATCTGCAGCCAGCAGCTTCCGGGAAGGAATCTGATGCGCTGGATAAAAATAATTGTCCTCCAGCATATCAAATGACATTCTATGTATTTTTGTTGAGAAAACAAAATAGTTTACCGTCATGATTTTACTGCGGATAAAATTCTGGAGGTGGGGGGGTACTGCCAATTAATCAGAGGTTAGAGGAAAAGTATTCCAGTTGATAACCCCCCCCCCTTCAGTGTTGAAATCCCATTATTGTTTGAATTATAGATTTAATTATTTTTTGCGCCAGCCATACAAACTTGTAATGTAGTCCATGCTGTAATATTGTACTCCCACGTTTTCTACTATTTATGATTCTCGTCCATTTTCTTTTGTTGAAGTTAGCCCGATCATAATTATTTGGAATGTAGACTTTGGGTGCTTATTTTATGTTATCACCTATTTATTCATTTTGCAATCGTATACACAGTTATAAAATACACTATATAAAATTGTGAAGATAGCACAAAAAAGCGCATGACAATTATTTCCATTGTGGTCCTTTTAAAAACAAAAAATCCATATACATACAATTCCTGTTAAATCACAACAGTTACTTGACATAACAATCTTTGACATGACCCCTTGTGCAGAGAAAGAAACGACTATTGTATATAGCTAAGATCAGAACATATTACTACAAATCTCTTTGACAGAACTCAATATGCAAAAAGAGTAAAAAAATAAAGGCAGCTGAAGTATTAAGTAAACAAAATATAGTAAAAATACTTTTAACAAAAAGAAAGTAGCAATATCGAAAATGTACAATAACAATAATAATGATACAACAGTATTACTGATTTTGACAACTTTACATAGAAATAGATAAAGTACAAGCAAAATTGATTGGAACTATAAAAGCTGCAATCACAAAAGAAAAAAAGAAGAAAAAAAAAAGTCGTATAATAAATTACGTACGAGGAGTCAACATATTTAACCTTTAGAAGTAGCACCATGAGATTTAAGGAACTAAGAGTATATAAAAGACTCCTGATTTCTGGCTACCATTTGAGCACTGAAAAAAATGACGTTTAAAGACTTTTGTTGGTAAGTCTCTTATGTTAGAATGGATGTCATTCCATAATCCAGTACTTATTTGATAGAAGCTGTTTTTACAGGAGCCAGTGTGCCTGATTTAGTAGCAGCCTGAGCTGTTTCTGGTATGTACCACTGGTTGTAAATTGTATCTTAAGTACTTTGGAGCATTATTTTTGTATATAAAATTATGTTTACTTTCAGTCGTTCCACGCGGTAATTAACAGGCAACATTCCCACATTCAAATTCCCCAGCTCTTAAATGGCTACTGCAAAGCAAGTCTAATATAAATTTTATTGTTTTATTTTGAGCCACCTGCAGACTACATTATTTTAACCTACTGTACCATGAACTACAAGCATAATCAAAATGGCATTGAACGAGTGCATACACCAACAGTTTTTTGGTTTATATATTAAAGTTTATAGCACTTCTGTACGAAATTTTGATTTTGTTTGAGCATTTAATGAATACTTTAACAGCTACGACTTCTCCCGATAAATTTTGGTCTAAGATCACTCCCAAAGTAGGTCTCTATTTCATTGTCATCACATTTGACTTTTAAATCATCGCAGTTTCAGTTTACAACTGGAGCCAATCAATATAGATTCTGGTTTCCCAAGATGTAATGACAGTTTATTATCAATAAGACATTTTAGAACTGCAGCAAGCAAAAGAGCACACTTGAAATTCAAGCAATTGCATGTGAATTTGGCGGTATGCAAGGGAACAAAGATTTGTAATTTCGCTGAATTATTCCATACTTCAATCTCTTATGGCAGTATGTATCCCGCCAAGATTTCTGGTTTAAGTGGCTAAGGATTTTAAGGACTTATAAATTTCCATAAATTGAAAGGGGAAAATATCTATAGGTTAAAAGCAAAAACAAGAGAAAAGACAACCATTCCGTAGGAAAAGAAATGGGAGGTGGGGAAGGGGAAACATTTGACGGTGATTCACTGATAAAGTGAGATGTATGTGTGTGTGTTTGTGTGTGTGTTTCACTATATATGTATATATATATATATATATATATATATATATATATATATATATATATATATATATATATATACATATATGAAAGCGCTTTCACAAAACTTGCAATCAAGAATAAGGAAACCATAAACAACTTAATACACTTGTTCTTCCTTTTCACACACACACACACACACACACACACACTTCAACGAATGGACGGCTTAGAAGACGTTCTGAAGAAAAGTGAAGTCTGTGGATCCCAACGCAAAGAGAAGTGCCTAGTGTTTTTGCAGGGTGGGGGGGAAATTGCTCGTGGAGTAGTGGGAACGTAGGGAAAGAGGAAAAGGGGAGGGATTACTGAGGGAAATGGAAGGAAATGAGGAGGGAGTAGACTTTGACCAGCCAGACAAGCGGAAGGTAAACAAAAGACTTAGCGAGGATCAAATGTCTAATAAAAATGTAAAGATTAGAAGTATAGAGAGGAGCAATACAGAAGAAAGTGACGAGAATATGTTCCAGGGATTTAAAGAGGGTGGGGGGGACACAACCCCCCCCCCCCCGACTGATAAGACTAGAGGAGAGAGTTGATAAGGTGATCGAGGACTTGGAGCGTAAGTTAGGTAACGTAGACTCCATTTTTCAAAGAATTGAAAGGTTGGAACAACTAGAGAAGGCTAACAGAAACTTAACTGAAGAAATAGAGGACCTAAAAAGACAGTTAGGAAATGTAAAGGAGGAGAATGAGAAATTGAAGAAGAATAGTAATGAAAACAGAGAGAAACTAGCTACAGAAGCTAAAAATTGGAGAATAACTCAAGAAGGGAATAAGGTTTCATTCACTGACATAGTCAAACAGCAATTGAAAGAACATAATGAAGACTCAGTTATTAAAGTGATGAGACAGAAGGAGAATATAGTAAGAGAATTAGCTGACAAAAAGAAATGTATAATTATATTAGGAATGGAAGAGAAACATAACCCAGATAGAACTGCAAGAATCAAGGAGGAAAATGAAAGAGTAAGCAGTTTATTAAAATTAGTCCAGGAAGATGAACCAGAAATTATAAAGGAAATTGAGGAAAAATTCAGACTCGGAAAATATAGTACAGATAAGACCAGACCAATTAAGATTAAATTCAGGTCACAAACAACAGCAGAGAAAATTCTATCCAAGACAGGGAAACTAGCAACAAATGATCAATATAAAAAGGTATGGATAAAAAGAGAAATGAATAAGGAGGAAAGAGAGGCAGAAAAGCAGAAAAGAATTGAAGCTAAGGCAAAAAACGAGGAAAGAACGGAGTCAGAGAAAGAGAGATTCTATTGGAGAGTAGTGAACATGAAAATAAAGCAGTTCGACATACTAAAGAAAAACATAAGGGAAACAGAGAATACAATGGAAGTGGCAGAAAACTAAGAGTGTCTTACACAAATATAGATGGATTGATAACAGGATTGAATGAACTGAATGATTATTTGAAAGAAAAAGAACCGGACATAATGGGAATTGTAGAAACAAAATTAAAAGGCCCACTACCACCCAACAGTGTAGGACATGATACATACAATTATTGGATTAGAAACAGAGAGAAAAAACAAGGGGGTGGAGTTATGTTCCTGACTAAGAAGGATATAAACGTGAAAGGTGTCATATATGGAAAGAATACAGTAGAGATGATTATGATAGAAGTGGAAGACCGAGATAAGAAGAGCAGAAAATTTGTGATCAATTATGTGCCTCCGAAAACAGCCTCATGGGAGGAGAGTGAACATAAAAGTATGTTAGAGGACACAAAGATAGCATTAACTAAAATAATGGAAGACGGAGGAAGAATAGTTATGATGGGCGACTTTAATTGCAAAGAAATCTGCTGGGAAGAAATGACAGTAAAGAGTGGTGATGACTCATGGGGAAATGCTCTACTTGAGATGATTACTGACCATTCAATGACACAATGGATACAAGAGAACACTAGGTATAGAAATGAAGAAGAACCATCGAGGCTAGACTTAATAATTACATCTGAACCTAGAATAGTGGACAAGATTGAATATAAAACACCAATAGGTAAAAGTGACCACATATTGATTGAACTGGAACTTAATGAAGAAAAATATATGAAAAGAAATGAACAATATAGAAAAGGAAGAATGATGTATGAAAAAACAAACTTTGATAAAATAAGAGAATTCTTCCAACAAGAAAACTGGGAAGAAATATACAAAGAAGAAACAACAGTGGAAGAGAAATGGAATATTTTGACAAAAATTTACAAAAAAGGAGTGGAAAAGTATGTCCCAAGACAAAAACAAGAAAAAGAATATGTAAAATGCTGGTACAACAAAAGTTGTAGGGAGTTAAAGGACAAAAGAGACAAAGCCTGGAACAGATGGAAAAAAGACAGAAGACCTGAAAAATGGAAAATATATACTGGTTATAGAAATGAATATGTACAAAAGTGCAGAGAGGAAAAAAGAAAATATGAAAAAGATGTTATAGAAAAGTGTAAAGATCAACCAAAACTATTCTACAGATTTGTAAACAATAAACTGAAAAACAAACAAGACTTAGAGAAATTAAGACAAGGAGGAGTTGAATACACTGAGGAAATGGAAATGGCAGAAATTATGAACAAACATTTTAAATCAGTGTTTACAAGGGAAAATATACAACCTGAAGAGATTGAGTGGAAGGAAAAAGTCCCCCCTATGGAAGAAATAGAAGTAACAAAGAATGAAATATTGACACACTTGGGTAATTTTGATGTCAGAAAATCGCATGGGCCAGATGAAATAGCAAACTGGATTCTGAAAGAATGCAGGAATGAACTGGCAGACAAAATACATAGCATAATAAGCAGTTCCTTAAAAGAAGGAAAAGTTCCAGAAGATTGGAAAAAAGCAAATATAGTACCTATATATAAAGGAGGAAATAAAGAAGAACCTACCAACTATAGACCAGTCTCTCTAACAAGTACAATAGCAAAAATATGTGAAAGAATTATCAAAAGTAGATGGGTAAAATACTTGGAAAAAAACAACGTACTAAATCCAAGGCAATTTGGATTCAGACAAGGACGATCATGCGTCACCAATTTAATATGTTTCTATTCAAGGCTAATAGATATAATACAAGAAAGAGATGGATGGGCTGATTGTGCATTTCTAGACCTAAAAAAAGCTTTTGATAAAGTACCACATAAGAAGTTGCTTAAGAAATTAGAATATGAAGGAGGAATACAAGGTAAATTGCTAAATTGGATGGAAGACTTTTTGCAAGAAAGAAAAATGAGAGTAGTGATAAGAGATCAGCACTCAAAATGGAATGAAGTAATAAGCGGTGTCCCGCAGGGAACAGTTCTGGCCCCAATAATGTTTGCTATATATATTAATGATATGGATGAAGGAATTGAAAGCTATATGAGCTTCTTTGCAGATGATGCAAAATTACTGAAAAGAGTGAAAACTGAAGAAGATTGTGAATCACTACAGAGAGATCTAAATAAAGTACAAGAATGGAGTAGGAAGTGGGAGATGGAGTTCAATACAAAAAAGTGTAGTATAATGGAATTTGGAAAAAGCAAAAACAGAATAACAGGATCATATAATTTGGGAAAAGAAGGAATAAAAAAAGTAGAAAATGAGAAGGACCTGGGAGTCATTGTTATGAATAATATGTCACCTGAGAAACATATAAATAAGATTTTTGGAGAAACTTATAATTTAATAAGAACAATCAAAGTGGCATTTACATACCTGGATGAAGAAATGGTGAGGAAAATCCTAATCACCCTGATAAGACCAAGATTGGAATATGCAGCAACGATATGGTCACCAAGTACAAAAAAATGTATAAAAAAACTTGAAAGAATACAAAGAGCAATTACAAAACTGGCACCAACACTCTCAAAACTATCATATGAAGAGAGACTACAAAAACTTAAACTACAGACACTAGAGCAAAGAAGAGAGAGAGGAGATTTGATAGCTATTTACAGAATCATGAAAGGCATAGAAATTACTGATAGAGAGAATCTGATAAAATGGGATGACAGAAATACAAGAGGACACGGAAAGAAAATAAAAAAAGACAGCTATAGAAGAGATTTTAAAAAGAACAGCTTTCCTCACAGAACAATAGACAGTTGGAACAAGTTAGATGAGAAAGTGGTGTGTGCAAAAACAATACATGAATTTAAAAATAGTTTAGATAAAATGAGATATGAAGACGGGACCCCACGAGCATAGCTCCCCTTCCCGTAAAATACAACTAGGTAAATACAACTAGGTAAATACACACACACACTTCAACGAATGGACGGCTTAGAAGACGTTCTGAAGAAAAGTGAAGTCTGTGGATCCCAACGCAAAGAGAAGTGCCTAGTGTTTTTGCAGGGTGGGGGGAAATTGCTCGTGGAGTAGTGGGAACGTAGGGAAAGAGGAAAAGGGGAGGGATTACTGAGGGAAATGGAAGGAAATGAGGAGGGAGTAGACTTTGACCAGCCAGACAAGCGGAAGGTAAACAAAAGACTTAGCGAGGATCAAATGTCTAATAAAAATGTAAAGATTAGAAGTATAGAGAGGAGCAATACAGAAGAAAGTGACGAGAATATGTTCCAGGGATTTAAAGAGGGTGGGGGGGACACAACCCCCCCCCCCCGACTGATAAGACTAGAGGAGAGAGTTGATAAGGTGATCGAGGACTTGGAGCGTAAGTTAGGTAACGTAGACTCCATTTTTCAAAGAATTGAAAGGTTGGAACAACTAGAGAAGGCTAACAGAAACTTAACTGAAGAAATAGAGGACCTAAAAAGACAGTTAGGAAATGTAAAGGAGGAGAATGAGAAATTGAAGAAGAATAGTAATGAAAACAGAGAGAAACTAGCTACAGAAGCTAAAAATTGGAGAATAACTCAAGAAGGGAATAAGGTTTCATTCACTGACATAGTCAAACAGCAATTGAAAGAACATAATGAAGACTCAGTTATTAAAGTGATGAGACAGAAGGAGAATATAGTAAGAGAATTAGCTGACAAAAAGAAATGTATAATTATATTAGGAATGGAAGAGAAACATAACCCAGATAGAACTGCAAGAATCAAGGAGGAAAATGAAAGAGTAAGCAGTTTATTAAAATTAGTCCAGGAAGATGAACCAGAAATTATAAAGGAAATTGAGGAAAAATTCAGACTCGGAAAATATAGTACAGATAAGACCAGACCAATTAAGATTAAATTCAGGTCACAAACAACAGCAGAGAAAATTCTATCCAAGACAGGGAAACTAGCAACAAATGATCAATATAAAAAGGTATGGATAAAAAGAGAAATGAATAAGGAGGAAAGAGAGGCAGAAAAGCAGAAAAGAATTGAAGCTAAGGCAAAAAACGAGGAAAGAACGGAGTCAGAGAAAGAGAGATTCTATTGGAGAGTAGTGAACATGAAAATAAAGCAGTTCGACATACTAAAGAAAAACATAAGGGAAACAGAGAATACAATGGAAGTGGCAGAAAACTAAGAGTGTCTTACACAAATATAGATGGATTGATAACAGGATTGAATGAACTGAATGATTATTTGAAAGAAAAAGAACCGGACATAATGGGAATTGTAGAAACAAAATTAAAAGGCCCACTACCACCCAACAGTGTAGGACATGATACATACAATTATTGGATTAGAAACAGAGAGAAAAAAACAAGGGGGTGGAGTTATGTTCCTGACTAAGAAGGATATAAACGTGAAAGGTGTCATATATGGAAAGAATACAGTAGAGATGATTATGATAGAAGTGGAAGACCGAGATAAGAAGAGCAGAAAATTTGTGATCAATTATGTGCCTCCGAAAACAGCCTCATGGGAGGAGAGTGAACATAAAAGTATGTTAGAGGACACAAAGATAGCATTAACTAAAATAATGGAAGACGGAGGAAGAATAGTTATGATGGGCGACTTTAATTGCAAAGAAATCTGCTGGGAAGAAATGACAGTAAAGAGTGGTGATGACTCATGGGGAAATGCTCTACTTGAGATGATTACTGACCATTCAATGACACAATGGATACAAGAGAACACTAGGTATAGAAATGAAGAAGAACCATCGAGGCTAGACTTAATAATTACATCTGAACCTAGAATAGTGGACAAGATTGAATATAAAACACCAATAGGTAAAAGTGACCACATATTGATTGAACTGGAACTTAATGAAGAAAAATATATGAAAAGAAATGAACAATATAGAAAAGGAAGAATGATGTATGAAAAAACAAACTTTGATAAAATAAGAGAATTCTTCCAACAAGAAAACTGGGAAGAAATATACAAAGAAGAAACAACAGTGGAAGAGAAATGGAATATTTTGACAAAAATTTACAAAAAAGGAGTGGAAAAGTATGTCCCAAGACAAAAACAAGAAAAAGAATATGTAAAATGCTGGTACAACAAAAGTTGTAGGGAGTTAAAGGACAAAAGAGACAAAGCCTGGAACAGATGGAAAAAAGACAGAAGACCTGAAAAATGGAAAATATATACTGGTTATAGAAATGAATATGTACAAAAGTGCAGAGAGGAAAAAAGAAAATATGAAAAAGATGTTATAGAAAAGTGTAAAGATCAACCAAAACTATTCTACAGATTTGTAAACAATAAACTGAAAAACAAACAAGACTTAGAGAAATTAAGACAAGGAGGAGTTGAATACACTGAGGAAATGGAAATGGCAGAAATTATGAACAAACATTTTAAATCAGTGTTTACAAGGGAAAATATACAACCTGAAGAGATTGAGTGGAAGGAAAAAGTCCCCCCTATGGAAGAAATAGAAGTAACAAAGAATGAAATATTGACACACTTGGGTAATTTTGATGTCAGAAAATCGCATGGGCCAGATGAAATAGCAAACTGGATTCTGAAAGAATGCAGGAATGAACTGGCAGACAAAATACATAGCATAATAAGCAGTTCCTTAAAAGAAGGAAAAGTTCCAGAAGATTGGAAAAAAGCAAATATAGTACCTATATATAAAGGAGGAAATAAAGAAGAACCTACCAACTATAGACCAGTCTCTCTAACAAGTACAATAGCAAAAATATGTGAAAGAATTATCAAAAGTAGATGGGTAAAATACTTGGAAAAAAACAACGTACTAAATCCAAGGCAATTTGGATTCAGACAAGGACGATCATGCGTCACCAATTTAATATGTTTCTATTCAAGGCTAATAGATATAATACAAGAAAGAGATGGATGGGCTGATTGTGCATTTCTAGACCTAAAAAAAGCTTTTGACAAAGTACCACATAAGAAGTTGCTTAAGAAATTAGAATATGAAGGAGGAATACAAGGTAAATTGCTAAATTGGATGGAAGACTTTTTGCAAGAAAGAAAAATGAGAGTAGTGATAAGAGATCAGCACTCAAAATGGAATGAAGTAATAAGCGGTGTCCCGCAGGGAACAGTTCTGGCCCCAATAATGTTTGCTATATATATTAATGATATGGATGAAGGAATTGAAAGCTATATGAGCTTCTTTGCAGATGATGCAAAATTACTGAAAAGAGTGAAAACTGAAGAAGATTGTGAATCACTACAGAGAGATCTAAATAAAGTACAAGAATGGAGTAGGAAGTGGGAGATGGAGTTCAATACAAAAATGTGTAGTATAATGGAATTTGGAAAAAGCAAAAACAGAATAACAGGATCATATAATTTGGGAAAAGAAGGAATAAAAAAAGTAGAAAATGAGAAGGACCTGGGAGTCATTGTTATGAATAATATGTCACCTGAGAAACATATAAATAAGATTTTTGGAGAAACTTATAGTTTAATAAGAACAATCAAAGTGGCATTTACATACCTGGATGAAGAAATGGTGAGGAAAATCCTAATCACCCTGATAAGACCAAGACTGGAATATGCAGCAACGATATGGTCACCAAGTACAAAAAAATGTATAAAAAAACTTGAAAGAATACAAAGAGCAATTACAAAACTGGCACCAACACTCTCAAAACTATCATATGAAGAGAGACTACAAAAACTTAAACTACAGACACTAGAGCAAAGAAGAGAGAGAGGAGATTTGATAGCTATTTACAGAATCATGAAAGGCATAGAAATTACTGATAGAGAGAATCTGATAAAATGGGATGACAGAAATACAAGAGGACACGGAAAGAAAATAAAAAAAGACAGCTATAGAAGAGATTTTAAAAAGAACAGCTTTCCTCACAGAGCAATAGACAGTTGGAACAAGTTAGATGAGAAAGTGGTGTGTGCAAAAACAATACATGAATTTAAAAATAGTTTAGATAAAATGAGATATGAAGACGGGACCCCACGAGCATAGCTCCCCTTCCCGTAAAATACAACTAGGTAAATACAACTAGGTAAATACACACACACACACACACACACACACACACACACACACACACACACACACACACACACGCACACACACACACACACACACACACACACACACACACACACACATATATATATATATATATATATATATAAATATATATATATGTGTGTGTGTGTGTGTGTGTGTGTGTGTGTGTGTGTGTGTGTGTGTGTGTGTGTGTGTGTGTGTGTATTTACCTAGTTGTATTTTACGGGAAGGGGAGCTATGCTCGTGGGGTCCCGTCTTCATATCTCATTTTATCTAAAATATTTTTAAATTCATGTATTGTTTTTGCACACACCACTTTCTCATCTAACCGTTGGAACAAGTTAGATGAGAAAGTGGTGTGTGCAAAAACAATACATGAATTTAAAAATAGTTTAGATAAAATGAGATATGAAGACGGGACCCCACGAGCATAGCTCCCCTTCCCGTAAAATACAACTAGGTAAACACACACACACACACACACACACACACACACACACACACACACACACACACACACACACACACACACACACACACACACACACACACACACACACTTTCAACGAACGGACGGCTTGAAGAACGTTCTGAAGAAAAGTGAAGATTGTGGATCCCAACGCAAAGAGAAGTGCCTTTTTGTATTTGCAGGGTGGGGGGAAATTGCTCGTGGGGTAGTGGGAAGGTGAGGAAAGAGGAGAGGGGGAGGGATTGCTGGGGAAATGGAAGGTAATGAGGAGGTGGAGGAAATGGCCCTGACGGGCCGCCGTAAGGTAGACAAACGACCCCAGGACGAGCTGGATGATGACGACATGTCTAATAGGAATGTGAAGATTAGAGGTATAGATAGGAGCAATATAGCAGAAAGTGATGAGAATATTTTCAAGGGATTTAAAGAGGGTGGGGGGGACACAACCCCCCCCCCCCCGACTGACAAGACTAGAAGAGAAGGTCGATAAGGTGATCGAGGACTTGGAGAGTAGGTTAGGTCATATGAACATCATTTTACAAAGGGTTGAAAGATTGGAAGAACTGGAAAAGGCGAATAAAAACTTAACTGATGAAATAGAAGACCTAAAAAGACAGTTAAGAGAGGTAAAGGTGGAGAATGAGGAATTGAAGAAGAATAGTAAAGAAAACAGAGAAACGATAGCTAAAGAAAGTAAAAATTGGAAGAAAACCCAAGAAGGAAATAAGGTTTCATTCACTGACATAGTCAAACAGCAATTGAAAGAACATACTGAAGAATCAGTTATTAAAGTGATGAGACAAAAGGAGAATATAGTAAGGGATTTAGCAGACAAGAAGAAATGTATAATTATATTAGGAATGGAAGAGAAACACAACACAGATAGAACCACAAGAATCAAAGAGGAAAATGAAAAAGTAAGCCAATTACTAGAATCAGTTCAGGAAGATGAACCAGGAATTATGAAACAAATCGAAGAGAAATTTAGACTCGGAAAGTATAGCACAGACAAGACCAGACCAATTAAGATTAAATTCAAGTCACAAACAACGGCAGAGAATATCTTATCCAAAACAGGGAAACTAGCAACAAGTGAACAATACAAAAAGATATGGATAAAAAGAGAAATGAATAAAGAGGAAAGAGAGGAAGAAAAGCAGAAAAGACTGGAAGCTAAGGCAAAAAACGAGAACAGAACGGAGTCAGAGAAAGAGAGATTCTATTGGAGAGTAGTGAACATGAAACTAAGGAAGTTCGACATACAAAAGAAAAACATAAGGGAATCAGAGAACACAATGGAAGTGGCAGAAAACTAAGAGTGTCTTACACAAATATAGATGGATTAATAACAGGATTGAATGAGCTGAATGATTATTTGAAAGAAAAAGAACCGGACATAATGGGAATTGTAGAAACAAAATTAAAAGGCCCACTACCACCCAAGAGTGTAGGACATGATGCATACAATTATTGGATTAGAAACAGAGAGAAAAAGCAAGGGGGTGGAGTTATGTTCCTGACTAAGAAGGATATAAACGTGAAAGGTGTCATATATGGAAAGAATACAGTAGAGATGATTATGATAGTAGTGGAAGACAGAGATAAGAAGAGCAGAAAATTTGTGATCAATTATGTGCCTCCGAAAACAGCCTCATGGGAGGAGAGTGAACATAAAAGTATGTTAGAGGACACAAAGATAGCATTAACTAAAATAATGGAAGACGGAGGAAGAATAGTTATGATGGGCGACTTTAATTGCAAAGAAATCTGCTGGGAAGAAATGACAGTAAAGAGTGGTGATGACTCATGGGGAAATGCTCTACTTGAGATGATTACTGACCATTCAATGACACAATGGATACAAGAGAACACTAGGTATAGAAATGAAGAAGAACCATCGAGGCTAGACTTAATAATTACATCTGAACCTAGAATAGTGGACAAGATTGAATATAAAACACCAATAGGTAAAAGTGACCACATATTGATTGAACTGGAACTTAATGAAGAAAAAAAATATATGAAAAGAAATGAACAATATAGAAAAGGAAGAATGATGTATGAAAAAACAAACTTTGATAAAATAAGAGAATTCTTCCAACAAGAAAACTGGGAAGAAATATACAAAGAAGAAACAACAGTGGAAGAGAAATGGAATATTTTGACAAAAATTTACAAAAAAGGAGTGGAAAAGTATGTCCCAAGACAAAAACAAGAAAAAGAATATGTAAAATGCTGGTACAACAAAAGTTGTAGGGAGTTAAAAGACAAAAGAGACAAAGCCTGGACCAGATGGAAAAAAGACAGAAGACCTGAAAAATGGAAAATATATACTGGTTATAGAAATGAATATGTACAAGTGTGCAGAGAGGAAAAAAGAAAATATGAAAAAGATGTTATAGAAAAGTGTAAAGATCAACCAAAACTATTCTACAGATTTGTAAACAATAAACTGAAAAACAAACAAGACTTGGAGAAATTAAGACAAGGAGGAGTTGAATACACTGAGGAAATGGAAATGGCAGAAATTATGAACAAACATTTTAAATCAGTGTTTACAAGGGAAAATATACAACCTGAAGAGATTGAGTGGAAAGAAAAAGTCCCCCCTATGGAAGAAATAGAAGTAACAAAGAATGAAATATTGACACACTTGGGTAATTTTGATGTCAGAAAATCGCATGGGCCAGATGAAATAGCAAACTGGATTCTGAAAGAATGCAGGAATGAACTGGCAGACAAAATACATAGCATAATAAGCAGTTCCTTAAAAGAAGGAAAAGTTCCAGAAGATTGGAAAAAAGCAAATATAGTACCTATATATAAAGGAGGAAATAAAGAACCTACCAACTATAGACCAGTCTCTCTAACAAGTACAATAGCAAAAATTTGTGAAAGAATTATCAAAAGTAGATGGGTAAAATACTTGGAAAAAAACAACGTACTAAATCCAAGGCAATTTGGATTCAGACAAGGACGATCATGCGTCACCAATTTAATATGTTTCTATTCAAGGCTAATAGATATAATACAAGAAAGAGATGGATGGGCTGATTGTGCATTTCTAGACCTAAAAAAAGCTTTTGACAAAGTACCACATAAGAAGTTGCTTAAGAAATTAGAATATGAAGGAGGAATACAAGGTAAATTGCTAAATTGGATGGAAGACTTTTTGCAAGAAAGAAAAATGAGAGTAGTGATAAGAGATCAGCACTCAAAATGGAATGAAGTAATAAGCGGTGTCCCGCAGGGAACAGTTCTGGCCCCAATAATGTTTGCTATATATATCAATGATATGGATGAAGGAATTGAAAGCTATATGAGCTTCTTTGCAGATGATGCAAAACTACTGAAAAGAGTGAAAACTGAAGAAGATTGTGAATCACTACAGAGAGATCTAAATAAAGTACAAGAATGGAGTAGGAAGTGGGAGATGGAGTTCAATACAAAAAAGTGTAGTATAATGGAATTTGGAAAAAGCAAAAACAGAATAACAGGATCATATAATTTGGGAGAAGAAGGAATAAAAAAAGTAGAAAATGAGAAGGACCTGGGGGTCATTGTTATGAATAATATGTCACCTGAGAAACATATAAACAAGATTTTTGGAGAAACTTATAATTTAATAAGAACAATCAAAGTGGCATTTACATACCTGGATGAAGAAATGGTGAGGAAAATCCTAATCACCCTGATAAGACCAAGATTGGAATATGCAGCAACGATATGGTCACCAAGTACAAAAAAATGTATAAAAAAACTTGAAAGAATACAAAGAGCAATCACAAAACTGGCACCAACACTCTCAAAACTATCATATGAAGAGAGACTACAAAAACTTAAACTACAGACACTAGAGCAAAGAAGAGAGAGAGGAGATTTGATAGCTATTTACAGAATCATGAAAGGCATAGAAATTACTGATAGAGAGAATCTGATAAAATGGGATGACAGAAATACAAGAGGACACGGAAAGAAAATAAAAAAAGACAGCTATAGAAGAGATTTGAAAAAGAACAGCTTTCCTCACAGAGTAATAGACAGTTGGAACAAGTTAGATGAGAAAGTGGTGTGTGCAAAAACAATACATGAATTTAAGAATAGTTTAGATAAAATGAGATATGAAGACGGGACCCCACGAGCATAGCTCCCCTTCCCGTAAAATACAACTAGGTAAATACAACTAGGTAAATACACACACACACACACACACACACACACATATATATATATATATATATATATATATATGTGTGTGTGTGTGTGTGTATTTACCTAGTTGTATTTACCTAGTTGTATTTTACGGGAAGGGGAGCTATGCTCGTGGGGTCCCGTCTTCATATCTCATTTTATCTAAACTATTTTTAAATTCATGTATTGATTTTGCACACACCACTTTCTCATCTAACTTGTTCCAACTGTCTATTGCTCTGTGAGGAAAGCTGTTCTTTTTAAAATCTCTTCTATAGCTGTCTTTTTTTATTTTCTTTCCGTGTCCTCTTGTATTTCTGTCATCCCATTTTATCAGATTCTCTCTATCAGTAATTTCTATGCCTTTCATGATTCTGTAAATAGCTATCAAATCTCCTCTCTCTCTTCTTTGCTCTAGTGTCTGTAGTTTAAGTTTTTGTAGTCTCTCTTCATATGATAGTTTTGAGAGTGTTGGTGCCAGTTTTGTAATTGCTCTTTGTATTCTTTCAAGTTTTTTTATACATTTTTTTGTACTTGGTGACCATATCGTTGCTGCATATTCCAATCTTGGTCTTATCAGGGTGATTAGGATTTTCCTCACCATTTCTTCATCCAGGTATGTAAATGCCACTTTGATTGTTCTTATTAAATTATAAGTTTCTCCAAAAATCTTATTTATATGTTTCTCAGGTGACATATTATTCATAACAATGACTCCCAGGTCCTTCTCATTTTCTACTTTTTTTATTCCTTCTTCTCCCAAATTATATGATCCTGTTATTCTGTTTTTGCTTTTTCCAAATTCCATTATACTACACTTTTTTGTATTGAACTCCATCTCCCACTTCCTACTCCATTCTTGTACTTTATTTAGATCTCTCTGTAGTGATTCACAATCTTCTTCAGTTTTCACTCTTTTCAGTAATTTTGCATCATCTGCAAAGAAGCTCATATAGCTTTCAATTCCTTCATCCATATCATTAATATATATAGCAAACATTATTGGGGCCAGAACTGTTCCCTGCGGGACACCGCTTATTACTTCATTCCATTTTGAGTGCTGATCTCTTATCACTACTCTCATTTTTCTTTCTTGCAAAAAGTCTTCCATCCAATTTAGCAATTTACCTTGTATTCCTCCTTCATATTCTAATTTCTTAAGCAACTTCTTATGTGGTACTTTGTCAAAAGCTTTTTTTAGGTCTAGAAATGCACAATCAGCCCATCCATCTCTTTCTTGTATTATATCTATTAGCCTTGAATAGAAACATATTAAATTGGTGACGCATGATCGTCCTTGTCTGAATCCAAATTGCCTTGGGTTTAGTACGTTGTTTTTTTCCAAGTATTTTACCCATCTACTTTTGATAATTCTTTCACATATTTTTGCTATTGTACTTGTTAGAGAGACTGGTCTATAGTTGGTAGGTTCTTCTTTATTTCCTCCTTTATATATAGGTACTATATTTGCTTTTTTCCAATCTTCTGGAACTTTTCCTTCTTTTAAGGAACTGCTTATTATGCTATGTATTTTGTCTGCCAGTTCATTCCTGCATTCTTTCAGAATCCAGTTTGCTATTTCATCTGGCCCATGCGATTTTCTGACATCAAAATTACCCAAGTGTGTCAATATTTCATTCTTTGTTACTTCTATTTCTTCCATAGGGGGGACTTTTTCCTTCCACTCAATCTCTTCAGGTTGTATATTTTCCCTTGTAAACACTGATTTAAAATGTTTGTTCATAATTTCTGCCATTTCCATTTCCTCAGTGTATTCAACTCCTCCTTGTCTTAATTTCTCTAAGTCTTGTTTGTTTTTCAGTTTATTGTTTACAAATCTGTAGAATAGTTTTGGTTGATCTTTACACTTTTCTATAACATCTTTTTCATATTTTCTTTTTTCCTCTCTGCACTTTTGTACATATTCATTTCTATAACCAGTATATATTTTCCATTTTTCAGGTCTTCTGTCTTTTTTCCATCTGTTCCAGGCTTTGTCTCTATTGTCCTTTAACTCCCTACAACTTTTGTTGTACCAGCATTTTACATATTCTTTTTCTTGTTTTTGTCTTGGGACATACTTTTCCACTCCTTTTTTGTAAATTTTTGTCAAAATATTCCATTTCTCTTCCACTGTTGTTTCTTCTTTGTATATTTCTTCCCAGTTTTCTTGTTGGAAGAATTCTCTTATTTTATCAAAGTTTGTTTTTTCATACATCATTCTTCCTTTTCTATATTGTTCATTTCTTTTCATATATTTTTCTTCATTAAGTTCCAGTTCAATCAATATGTGGTCACTTTTACCTATTGGTGTTTTATATTCAATCTTATCTACTATTCTAGGTTCAGATGTAATTATTAAGTCTAGCCTCGATGGTTCTTCTTCATTTCTATATCTAGTGTTCTCTTGTATCCATTGTGTCATTGAATGGTCAGTAATCATCTCAAGTAGAGCATTTCCCCATGAGTCATCACCACTCTTTACTGTCATTTCTTCCCAGCAGATTTCTTTGCAATTAAAGTCGCCCATCATAACTATTCTTCCTCCGTCTTCCATTATTTTAGTTAATGCTATCTTTGTGTCCTCTAACATACTTTTATGTTCACTCTCCTCCCATGAGGCTGTTTTCGGAGGCACATAATTGATCACAAATTTTCTGCTCTTCTTATCTCGGTCTTCCACTTCTATCATAATCATCTCTACTGTATTCTTTCCATATATGACACCTTTCACGTTTATATCCCTCTTAGTCAGGAACATAACTCCACCCCCTTGCTTTTTCTCTCTGTTTCTAATCCAATAATTGTATGTATCATGTCCTACACTGTTGGGTGGTAGTGGGCCTTTTAATTTTGTTTCTACAATTCCCATTATGTCCGGTTCTTTTTCTTTCAAATAATCATTCAGTTCATTCAATCCTGTTATCAATCCATCTATATTTGTGTAAGACACTCTTAGTTTTCTGCCACTTCCATTGTATTCTCTGTTTCCCTTATGTTTTTCTTTAGTATGTCGAACTGCTTTATTTTCATGTTCACTACTCTCCAATAGAATCTCTCTTTCTCTGACTCCGTTCTTTCCTCGTTTTTTGCCTTAGCTTCAATTCTTTTCTTCTTTTCTGCCTCTCTTTCCTCCTTATTCATTTCTCTTTTTATCCATACCTTTTTATATTGATCATTTGTTGCTAGTTTCCCTGTCTTGGATAGAATTTTCTCTGCTGTTGTTTGTGACCTGAATTTAATCTTAATTGGTCTGGTCTTATCTGTACTATATTTTCCGAGTCTGAATTTTTCCTCAATTTCCTTTATAATTTCTGGTTCATCTTCCTG
>NC_134790.1:24852139-24857139 GCF_046742065.1 Oratosquilla oratoria
ATGCGACTGTCATAAAAATGATCAGATTGATGTCACTGTTACTAGCGAATTTCTCTCATAGTTACAATGGTGAAAAGCGTGAAAGGGATTTGTTCCGATCCTTATCCCTTGCCACTAGTGGACTTGGGCCTTGTGTAAAAACAGGAACTGGGGTCGCAGATTAGTGATATTTTCTATCCTCGGGAATCAGTTCAATTCCAGGTTACAAGGCTTTTACACTCTCTGTGGTGTAGTGGGTTAAGGCTCTGTGAAGGTAATCTTGCGGGTGCCCGAAAGCAGTGTGTTCGAATCCTACATGCGACTGTCATAAAAATTATCATATTATATATATATATATATATATATATATATATATATATATATTACGATGGGGACACAAATAATGGTCTCAAAACTGTCAAGAAATCATTCTAATTTGGAAGTGGGTAGAAACAACTTTGCCAACCATGTAGTTAATGAATGGAATAAACTTCCTGCAGAGGCAGTGCAATGTAGCTCAGTTCGAAGCTTTAAGATTCGTTTAGATAAATACCTAAGCAAGATGCTGTAATGCCTGCCATTTATTTTATATTATTTGTTTGTTATTATTTGTGTGTTTGTTTATTATTATTTGCTTGATTTTCATTTATTATTATTTATCTGTCAATTTATCATTATTTACTATTTTCCTGTTTGTTTATTATTCAACTATACCTATGCATTTATTTATTTTGTTTATCATTATTTATGTTGTTAAAATTTCTTATTTATCTATTTATTTTACTTTTTATTATCATTATAATTTCTTTCACATCCGACCTAGTTATGGACCAAAAGGTCTCCTGTCGGCATGCTCCTCTTTTGTAATCCTTCGTAAATACTTGTTGCACGTGCAGAGAAGGACCAGACAGGTGTGGATATTAGTTTACTGTACTTTATAAAAATAGAACTCCATGTTTATTGTACAAGGGGGAAATGGAAAAATGCATGAGGGGTTCTAACCAGTAAATCTCAAACCTAAACAGACGAGTGTCAATACGCGTGTTAGGTTGTAGAGGAATTAGCGATGAGGTGACGAACAATATCATGGATTTTATTTTCCAAATGTCTCGGGAACCAATGTTGCTATTCTCAGTGATTCTACAATAAAATTAAATCGTGCTTGACAACAATTTACGTTATATAGAATAACACTGATAAAAGAAAATTTCAACAGTTACACAAACTTAATGAAACACTGATGAAACAAGAGATTATCGAAGTATACGAAGGGGGGACACAAGACATAGAACTATTAAGTGGTGAACAACTAGTTTTCATAGAGAGTGACTCTAAAATACAAATTTCAGCTATAGGACAGCTATCTAAAATTTCAAAATGACGTATACTCACAGCTAAGAACTTGCAGGATAGTTGGGAGTGGTCACACATCGCCGAGTGATGGGGGAGTGGGTGGCTGTGTTGTCCTTGAGCTGTCCTCCACGACTATCCCTTGAACCCTTCACATCATATGGCATCTATTCTTGCCATAGGAAACAGTGCCATCTCAACATTTGGCAACTATTCTTGCAATGGGAAATAGTGCCCTATGGACATTTGGCATATATTCTTGCCATAGCGAGCAGGATCCCCCAGCACGTTTGGTACGTCTTCATGCTATGGCGTATCATGTGGGGAAAGCTATTCTTTTTCAGATCTCTTCTATAACTGTCCTTTTTGAGCTTCCTTCCATGTCCTCTTGTGTTTCTCTTATCCCTATTTAAGTTTTCTCTATCCAGGACCTCTATGTGTTTCATAGTTCTGTAGACGGTCAGCAAGTCACCTCTTTCTCTTCTTTGTTCCAGAGTCGGTAATTCTAGTTTTGACAATCTTTCTTCATATGACAGTTTTGATAGTGTTGGGGCCATCTTCGTAGTTGCTCTCTGGATTCTCTCAATTTTCCTTATATTCTTTTTAGTATTGGGTGACCATAGTGTCGCTGCGTACTCCAATTTTGGCCTTATCAGTGTGACTAGTATATACAGTATATATATATATATATGTATATATATATATATATACATATATATATACATATATGTATATATATATATATATATATATTTTTTTTTTTTTACCATTTCTTCGTCCAAGTAAGTAAAAGCCACTTTTATTGATCTTAGCAAGTTATAGGTTTCGCCGACAATTTTGTTTATATGTTTGTCAGGGGACATATTCTTTGTGATGATTACTCCCAGGTCTTTTTCAGATTCCACTTTCTTTATTTCCTTTGCATTAATCTTATATTGTCCTGATTTTTTTTCATTAATTATGCTACATTTCTTAGTGTTGAAGTCCACTTCCCACCTCTGACTCCATTCCCAAACCCTGTTCAGGTCTCTCTGCGGTGAGTCACAGTTCGTTTCAGCACTCACTTTCTTTAACAGTTTTGCGTCATCTGCAAAGAAGCTCATGTAACATTCCACACCCTCATCCATGTCATTCACATAAATAGCAAACATTATTAGAGGCAATACTGATCCTTGTGGAACTTCACTAATCACCTGTTCCCAAGTAGAACTTTTTTTTCTGAGCACTACTCTCATTTTTCTTCCATGCAAAAAGTCCTCTATCCATTTCAGTAGTTTACCTTGTATTCCTCCTATGGTTTCCAGTTTTCTTAATAGTTTTTTTGTGAGGGACTTTGTCAAAAGCTTTTTGTAGATCTAGGAAGGCACAATCAGCCCATCCGTCCCTTTCCTGTATTATATCCAGTAGTCTTGAGTAAAAACAGATCAAATTTGTGGTACATGATCGTCCCTGCCAAAAACATTATTGTCTCGGATTTAGTATATTGTTCTCCACCAGATGTTTTGTCCATCCACTTTTTATAACCTTTTCACAAATTTTGTCCACCGTGCTTGTAAGGGAAACCGGTAATTTGTTGGGTCTTCCTTATTTCCTCCTTTATAAATTGGTACTATATTAACATTTTTCCAGTCTTCTGGTAGTTTGCCTTCTTTGAGTGAGCAACTTATTATGTTATATATTTTGTCTATTAGTTCTTCTTTACATTCTTTTAGTATCCAGTTTGCTATTCTATCTGGGCCGTGCTATTTTCTGACATAAATGTGTGTGTGTATGTGTGTGTGCGTGTGCGTAGTTCACATGCCTAATGCAAATAAATTTGATAATCACACATCCACTTACACACGTGATATTCCAATGACTGATTAATGGGCGTAAATATAGCGGCACCTGAACATGTAGGTCTCTGCACGTTAAATAATTTCATCCATAACCAGCCTTGTACCCAACTTCCCCCCATAAAATGTGGTCATAATTCTAGTCACGGTTATCTAAACTCTGTCTTTTTACATGTGTGTGTGTGTGTGTGTGTGTGTGTGTGTGTGTGTGTGTGTGTGTGTGTGTGTGATCTCGACGTATTCTGCAATAATTTTTATATAGTTTCCTTTCTTTCCACTTGCAATACGATTTTCCTCCCCCCCCCCCCCCCTTTTTTTTTTTTTTTTTTTTTTTTTTTTTTTTCTTTTAACCTTCGGGTGGCGTCATTCCGCGGAGGAGACCGTGGACCGTAAAAGCCCGGCCGCGTCGTCAGACACTCCTGAAGGACACCACAGCTGTATCAAAGCCGAACGAGTTATGATCAAAGGAAGGAGACGAAAAGTGGAAAAGGGGTCTAGCCAATTGTGACGCCTTGAAAGGATGGACACCACTGTAGAATGCTATGATTGGGTTGGACTTTGGGGGAGGGGTCAAACAAGTGGCCACGGCGGCGACAGACTCCCGCGGTGGCAACAATAGGACAATGCATAACTCTGTTGATCCTCTTTATCACCAAAATTCTGTCTGTCTGGCTGTCTGCCTTGGTCCCTCTCTCCTTCCCCCGTCTCTCTCTCTCTCTCTCTCTCTCTCTCTCTCTCTCTCTCTCTCTCTCTCTCTCTCTCGCTTTGCAATTGGAGATGAAGTAGAGGTTCGTCGTATCAACAAAATGATGTGGCATACATTACGACAAACGAAACGTGCCGTGTACAACCATGCCCCCCTCCCCCTCCAATGAGGGAAGGAAATAAACAGCGGCGTCACACTCATAGCTAAGTGGGAGGTGGGGGGGGGGAGAGCATGACGTGACGAGAATGTCAGCGTTTTTGGGTAGCACAAATGACCGATCATTGCTCACACATTGCCATGGGTGTCTGTCACGACCACGTGTGAAAGCGTCCATAGATATCCGTGGTTACTTGAGAGCACGACGTCGTGTCGTGGACGGCGCACGGCGAAAAGTCGATACGTGTGAAACGAACCTTAGGGTAGGAGAGGATTAGGGCCTATGAACCGGGTGAAGTAAAGATGTGCTTTTCAACTCGACAACATCTTCTTCATGACGATATGAAAGGAGACTTTCAGCTGAGTAAAAAATCGATGATTAGAAATTTGTTCAACAATTTGAGTGTAGACGGTTTTTCCTTTACCTAGACCTTACGTCAGCTTGAGGAGTACAAAAGAAAGAAAAAAAAATAGGAGAAGAAGTATTGTAACGATGACCCTGGAAATGAACGTGGTGGCCACAAGAAATAGTGTTTTTGCACAAGAGGCAGCTTCCGTGGACTGGGAACCTTTGAATGCTTCCACCATCTGGCACGATATCACAGCGGTTCCTAGGGTTATAGGACTCGATACCTGGGTACTGGCATTTGTCTGACTTAATGTAACAACCTATAGTTGGGTAGCTCTGTAAGTAACTTTACCCCGATTCCAAGCTTTGATTGCACAAAAACAACAAATATCTCACTAAATTAGTAAGAGTCTGTGTTATGTAGTCGTGTTGTAGCTGTTTGTATGTCATTTCTCATTTTTTTTATTGTTGTAAATAAATATGATAAAGTTATCAATGCTTACGATTTTATTCAACATTTTTCCCCAATTATCCAAGACCTTTTTTCCCCTTATAAGGGAGGTAGCTATCTATATCCATATCCATATCCATATCTATAGTACAGTAAATTCAAAGTCATGTTGGC
>NC_134790.1:24859639-24862139 GCF_046742065.1 Oratosquilla oratoria
AGTAGGTTACTGTAAGCAAAGGCGTTAGTCTCGCTATTCTATGCATTAGGGTCAGTTTATATATATAAGGGTTAGTTGTATAATTAGTGGATATTGTTAGGTATATTATATCTATGTTAGTTTATGCGTAATATACTAGGGCAGTTATAATAAAAGGACTTTTGATAAGTTAGTCTGGTGACATTGGGTATCTATCTTGTTTGTCACGTGCGTTGTGGGTGATGGTTACAACCTTCGAGAGCTTCGGCACCTTCGAGAACTTCGGCACCTTCAAGAACTTCGGCACCTTCGAGAACTTCGGCACCTTCGAGAACTTCGGCGACTTCGAGAACTTCGGCGCCTTCGAGAACTTCGGCGCCTTCGACAATTTCGGCACTTTCGAGAACTTCGAGAACCTCGACACCTTCGAGAACTTCGGCCCCTTCGAGAACTTCGGCACCTTCGAGAACTTTGGCACCTTCGAGAACTTCGGCAGCTTCGAGAACTTCGACACCATGGAAGGTCGTTGTTTTTTATGTAAGCGTGACACACACGCGAACACACACCCTATCGTATTAATATATAGATAATAATAATAATAATAATAATAATAATAATAATAATAATAATAATAATAATAATAATAATAATAATAATAATAATAATAATAATAATAATAATAATAATAATAATAATAATAATAATAATAAAGTCTACGGAACAAAAATGCCTTATTTCAACCATTCGAGAAGCGTGACACACAAAATAGCACACACGCTATCGTATTAATATATATGATAATAATGATAATAATGATAACAATAATAATAATAGTAATAATAATAATGATAATAATGATAATAATAATAATAATAATAATAATAATGATAATGATTAATAATAATAATAATAATAATAATAATGATAATAATAATAATAATAATAATAATAATGATAATAATAATAACAATAATGATAATAATAATGATAACAGCAGTAATAATTATATTAATGGTAATAATGACGATTACAATAATAACAATATAATCATCATAAGAAACTGTAATAATGCTTAAAATACTATCAATAATAATTACAGTAACAATAATAATGGTAACAGTAACTGTAGTAAGGATAACTAAGAAGAAGGAGAACAGACAAGAGTAACTGCAACAACATTAAATAATTTCTGCGAGAGGGTGTAACCAAGAGACCAGCTAGGGTTTTGGATCCACTGGTGAGTCGGCGCGCGTTGCTGCTTTGACAACAATGGCTAACATGCCTAGCTACCTCGTAGTACGTGTTATCTCTGAAAAATTGAAGAAATTATCATGCTAACAAATAACTGCTGATAATAACATGGTAAAAGTCACATCCATGGGTACATTAGTCACCATGTATTGAAGGAAAATATTACTTCTTGGTAAAGAAAGAAAGAAATATATTCTGTATGTTCTTCAGCCCGAACTCAGAGGTACACAACACCTTAATTGCATGGGCCGCCGCTGTCGTCTACCTGATCAGAATTAATGCTGCAATTCCTTCGTCTCATACGTCGGCTAGTACATAAACCGACGTTGCTCTCGTTCGTCTGTTTGTTACCTTGTACACACACACACACACCTTCCGCATTGTCCCTCTTTAAGTACTAAAAAACGAAGGATATTTTTTTTACCTGAGCATGGGCATATTTATGAATACCCTCCAACCTTCTTTCTATCTTTTTCTAGTTCTTCTTTGTCCGTTTTTATTGATCTTTCGTTTTTACCCTTACACCCCGAAAGTGGTCAACCCACGCCTTGGCGAGACGCAAAAACGTTTGATCTAGTTTTTGTTGGACGACTCTTTTTTTCTTTCTTTCTTTTACCCAGTTACAATTCAAGGGCACAACGATCCTTCTTGAACGGCTTTTTTTCTCTTTCTCTCATCCCACGGACCAAAACATTAACTTCATGTTTTTACTTGCAGTACCTTCGGGGGAACTTCTTTTTGCTGAAGTTTTCCTATCATCAACACCCCCGAAGCCTTGTGACCGGACAAGAAAGACAGAGAAAAACACAAAACTCCTGCAAGGTGGTCTTGAGGTCACGAGGTGTCGATGTCGCAAGTTGACTGAGCTTGTCTCTTCGGCTAAATCTTCGATCGGTTCCTCTCCCACTCTCGCCCTCACGTTTTTGCTTACACTCATTCTCAGCTTTCTCAGCTTTCCCCTCGAGAAACGCACGCCAGGTCCTATGATTAATCTCCCCTTCCCCTAATTATATGGTTCTGCTGTTTGGGAGTGTAGCTAAGGCTTGAGAACCCCAAGGAACCCATGAATGGTTCAACAGCGAATTGATCACGCCATTGCTTCTTTCACGTACGCATGACAAGGGATCATATCAAATGCAACGTGATCAATCGGTATCTCTTCTTTGGCCAATAGACAAGTATTCTGGAACAAGAAAACCATGGGTGACACAGCTTGATGATGGTATTTTGCTCTACAGTATTCCAACGGCTTCCTTTGTGGGTGGATGAT
>NC_134790.1:24872139-24887139 GCF_046742065.1 Oratosquilla oratoria
CAGCGCTCACTACATGGCTACTAAATTGATCACTCTATTGGTAAACCAGTTCTTACCTATTTCCTTAAATCTAAGGTTATTCATTTTAAATCCATTACTGCGAGTCCTGCCCTATTGACTTAATATGATGACCTTGCCTTCATCACCCTTGTTAAAGCCCTTGATTCACTTGAACACTTCTATTAGATCAACCCGCACTCTGCGTCTTTCTCGTGAGAGAAATTAAGGTGCCTAAGTCTGTTCTCCTCTGTACTGAATCTAATGAATTTATATCCATTCTACAGAACGAAGACCAAAATTGTACCGCATAGTCAAGGATGGGTCTAACTAAAGCCAGACAGAGTTTGGTAAATACCTACACTTTTATTCGTAACCTAGCAATGAAACCTAATGCTCGGTTAGCTCTGTTCTTGGCACTAATGCACTGTTTCCTGGATTTAAGGTCAGGATTCACTAGCACTCCCAAGTCTCTTAAAAAAAATTACTGAAGTAATATCTGCTTTCTGGGTTGTATAAACCTACGTTTAACACACTACACATTGAGATATCGAAGTCTATTTGCCATTTCACCGACCATGTGAACTATTTGTTAAGATCTCCCTGCAGTATCCCGGCGTTTTCTCCTGATCTAATTTGGCGTCCTATTTTAGTGTCGTCCGCAAACTTACTAACATCACTACTAATCCCACTGCCCAAGTCGTTTATATCCATAATGAACAATAAGGGCCCCAAAACCGAGCCTTGGGGAACTCCACCAGAAGCACTCTTCCGTTTGTATTTTACACCATTTATGATGACCCACTGTTTTCTGTCACTTTCTCAAGCTCTAATCCATTGAAACATTTTCCCTCCTATGCCATGGGATTTGACTTTATTTAGTAGCATCTTGTCGAACACTTTGCTAAAGTTAAGGTAAATAACATCTTAACTACCATTGTTATCTGACGCCTCATATACTTTAGTGTAAAAAGATAGAGGATTAGTCACACATGACTTACCCTTGGAGCATGCTGTGAATCACGAATCAAATTATATCTCTCGATATGATCTCTGATTCTAGTAGCCATTATTGATTCTAGCATTTTACCTATAATCGACGTCAAACAGATTGGCCTGTTGTTGTGCATAGACGATCTATCACCCTTTTTGAAAACAGGAATAATGTTCGCCTGTCCCCAAACAATAGACACGAATCCAGTGTCTACTGACTTCTCAAATATTTCCATTAACTGGTCCCTGATTTCAAATTTACACTCTTAAAGCACGTGGAATTTTTTCATCTGGACCCGGGGATTTTGTAGCTTTAAGCCTATCACTCTATTTGACTAGTTCTTCCTTACTGATGCTAATGTTAGTCTAATTTCCTCATCCCCACTGAAGAGAGGGTCGCAGTCAGGTACCTTATCTAACCTCTCCTTTGTACATACCATGAGAAAATATATGTTAAACGCCTCGCTTATATTTTCCTCCGAATCTACCAAGACATTTTCGTCGTTTTTAATTGGACCTAACCTCTGTTTTGTAGGGAGCGCAACAGCCAAAATCAATCCTAAAGAAAAAAAAAGAAAGAAAAAAAAAAAATTAACCCTACAGGGAATCAAATCATCCACAACATAAATAAGAAACCAATGACACTTCAAAAAGACATTCCTTCAGAACGTGATATGTTTTCCTATATAAAATCTAGCTTACAGTAAAGTAATTTTCTTGAAAAGATAAATACAAGAGTTGTCAGACAGAAAATCTGAATTCTGTATCATGAAAAACTCTGCCCGTGACTGTACAGCCGGCAGCACTGTAATGGTGGCAATAAAAGTGAATAAGTTATTTGAGAAAGTCCTAGGGCATGTACTGTCATAAAACTTTCTACGGAGTAGTCAGTGTTGAATGATACAGTACCCACACTTCTCAAAGACCAATAGACTGTACAGTGGCGTCCCACAAGGAGCTATAGTATCACCAACACTGTCTAGTCTCCTTACATGATTATGACCTTCCTAGCGCAGACATGGAACTCAACATGATGTAGTTTTCATAATATGCAGGTGACCCAACAATAGTGAAACACCACAACTACAAAGCTGCTGGCAAGGGAAAAAAAAAAAAAAAAAAAAAAAAAAAAAAAAATAAGAATGGAGAAGACTGCAAGAGACCATAAGGCCTACACTAGGCAGTTTCATGTCCCTTATCGCCTATCAATCCTATCCATAAAATTATATAACCCTCTTAAGACAACCGATAGTTTCAGCGCTCACATGGTTATTAGGTCTATTTCCATCTTAAACCTAGATTTGTCTGATTTAAATCCGTTACTACGAGTCCGTCCCTGCTGTCTTAATATTATATACTTCGAAGGAATGAAAATGGGGCTTACAGGAAACATGTAGACGATCTCAAAAACTCACTAGACAGCCAAGAGGCCAAGAGACAGTGAGCACTCAGCTGCTTTCCTAAGCAGACAAAGCTTGCCTCTGAACAAAAACTAAATAATCTTAGAACTTACTCTCGACCCACAAGTGACCTTTGTCCCTTGTACAAGAAAGAGGGAAAGCAAACAAGAAACCTTATGTCCTCAGAACAGTTACAAGCTCCAAATTCGAACAAAATCAATAAAAAAAAAAACTCTTCACCGGGTACAAACAATGAACTACTTTTTCGAACTATACACCTGCATCCCGAATAAGAACAAGAAAAAGGTCGCAGACTGAGCAGAACAGGAATTGGCTTATTAAGTATGCCAGAAGGTAAGAGAGGAGGGAGGGAGGGAGGAAGGGAGTTTGGACAAGAAAAGGGATGTGTAGAGCAAGTGTTCCTCCTCCTAAACATGTGAGAACAACTACAATAATTAACATGTACATCCCCTCAATCATTCCCCACAATTTCAAGTAACTTTAGGCCTTATCTGAATCAATTTGCCACCATTGCTAACCTTATCATGGGTGGTGACTTCAACGCCAATTCGTCGGCATAGTAATCAACAACCCCGACACGGAGAGAGAGTTCGGAATACTAACATAACTTGACTCACTGACAATCATGAACAACACACATAATCATACATATAGAAGTATCTCACATCAAACTCTCTACACCCCTCTCTTCTCCTAATATCACCTTCTGCTCCCCCTGCCTAACTTCATGGAAAGTGATCAGAGCCATTGGATCCGACCACCTAATTATCATCACCACTAAAACACGATATACCTTAATTGGCCACAGACACACATACAGCAATTACAAGAGAGCAAACTAGAAAGTTTTTACTGAAGAGACAGAACATTTTGAGACACAAAATAGTACACCAGTCACCACAAACATAAACACTGCTGTGTACACAGCCCCAAATTCACACCAGAAATCCAAGGCCTCATCAGATAACGCGATACACTTAAACACAATATCCCCACACCTATCCCTCAAAACATAGCAGACTAAATACAAGCACTAAACACTGAGATAAACAACAAAATACATGAACAGAAAACACAAAATTGATAACATTTTGTCAACACACTCAGTCATGAAACAAGTGCCAGTAAATTTTACAAAACACTCAATAGCATTACACTAACCAATAATAATATGACATGCTCTCATGCAGCAATAACCACAACAGTCAATTTACCCTCAAACAGACATCAAGCAAATACACTCATAAACAATTTTGCACAGACAAGCCATCTCACCCCTCACCCTGACGACCGACGTACCATTCGACGCAAGAAAGATTTCCACATAGACCCTTCATAGGTAGCTAGACGAAACATGTACTATAATCCATAACCTCAAGCACTCATTCGCCTGTGGCCCTGACAACATAATTAACATCCACCTGAAAAACATTGGACCACATAGCATATATACACTCACCAACATTGCAAATTACAGCTATTCGCACAACACTATACCCGGCATCTGGAAGCATGGGAAAGTTACCACCATTAAACCCAACAAAGACCCAACAGTTTCAACATCACACCGCCCAACTACACTTCTCTGCACCCCCTCCAAAGTTATAAAATGTCTCATACAACAATTCATCACAACACATACCCCTTTGCTGAACTACAACACGGTTTTAGACCACTACACCCCACAATCTTCTGATAAACCTCATACAAAGAGTTTTTGATGGTATCAATTCAGGAAGGCCCCATCACAGAACATCACTCATAACACTAGACATTAATAAAGCTTTCGATGCCATCCCCCGTCAAAACCTTACAAACAAAATATATAACACAAACATCCATAATAATCTCAAAAGATGGCTGCCCAATTATCCTTCAGGTAGAAATGCCTGTGTCATATAATGGCCAATCATTAAGAACGGAGTACCACAGGGCTCAGTTCTATCCCCCACACTCTTTAATCTATACATGCACGATATACCCATACCCGACACCTCAGAAATACAAATCTCTTCCTACGCAGACGAAATAACAATTACATGCACACACCGTAACACAGACAAAGTTACAGAAATACTACAAGCATACCTAAACACACTCAACACCTGGTTCACTACAAACAATGCATACGCTCAGTGATGAATTAAACGAGCCCCGCATGGGGCTGAACACCCTTCAGACCATACAAAACAAAACCCTAAAGACAATAACAGGCTACACAAATACAACATCTACAGACCATCTACACTATGAAAAAAAGTCCTCAAAGTCAAGAACCACCTTCACATGAGAGGCACAAAAACATTTGCCGCAGCCTCCACAAACACAGGACACCCACTACACTACATAGCAGAACACCCACATACACCAAGAAAACATCAAAACAACACCCAAATACCTATAACAGACACAAATATTAATTTCTCTTCTTCCACAACCGCCAGACACCAGCCTCCGGAAACGTATCCATAATCATATCATTTACTGCTCCATGAACAAACGGAAACACGACACATTGCTTCATGCCAGACCCCCTGATATCCATCCCTCTGAATCTTCTCTCCCCCAAAAGGACTGAGTCCACCTGACCAAACTACGATGCGGCAACCACCCAGCCCTCATAAGCTACCAGAAGAGGCTGGATGACCCCATTGCAGATAATTATCCAGGATGCAACACTTCACCCCATACTATACAACACATTATGGAAGACTGCATTGTGCACAATCATGCACACCAACAACACAAAATGCACTCTGTAAAGGATTTGTGGTAAAACCCCATTTCAGCCGTGGCGTTCCTTAGGGAGATGGGACTGCTCGGCCAGACAGTCCAGGGTACGGCAACAACTACACAGCCGGGAGGACGGGTTATATGGACGTGAGAAAAGCACATGACAGTGGTGGACAGGGAAGTGATGTAAAGTTCAAGAGATGTATGGAGTAAGAGGAAGTTTATGCATGTGAAAATTCGCAAAGAAAACGGAATAGGTCAGAGTAGAGACGAGGCTGATTTAGGAGTGTGTTATGTCACCATGTATGTTTAATATACACATGGATGGGGAGAGATGAAAACCATAGATAGGTAAATAGGAGTGTTATGTGGGAGGGGAGGGAAAATATACAAGGTAAACTATATATTCTTTGTCGATGACGTAACGTTCATGGGATATCTTGGAGGAAGAAAGGTGGGGGACCCTATGCTGGGAGGCCCGTGGGTGCGGTCGTAGCTGTGCCCTATGGCCTTAGACTATTGGGGGCAGGTAGGCTAACAGTCGCTGCAGGAAATCGGAAAGGAGTGCGGGATTTGAACCCACACGATTACGCCACCAGCACACATACCTTGGAGAGAGGCAGAAAGAATGACAAAAAAAAAAAAAAAAAAAAAAAAAAAAAAGAGAATATATATATATATATATATATAGATATATATATAATATATATATATATATATATATATATATATATATATATACACACTAAAAAACCCATCTGTTGATTGGATACAAGAAAAGAAAGGAAATAACGATTTCCCTATATTTCGATCACTTGCTGTGATCCTCCTCAAGCGTATTCCGCTTGAAGAGGATCACAGCAAGTGATCGAAATATACGAAAAATAGTTATTTCCTTTCTTTTCTTAAATCCAATCAAAAGTGGGTTTTTAGTCTATTTATTAATGTGTTACGACATTACTGGACAGTGATATATGTATATATAAATATGTATGTATATATCTGTATATGTATGTATGTATATATATATATATATATATATATATATATATATATATATATATATATGTTTAGAGAGATGTGTGAGAAAATTCAAACTAAGCTGAACACTGATTGCCCCACTCTACCCTCACTACCAAGAAAGTGTCAAGGAGACAAATACTGTAGAATAACAAAATGAATCGAAAAAAATATATAAAATTAATAAAATAGAATAAATAAAACTCATAAGTTATATAGAAAAGATCAAATAAATAAAATAGATATCATGAATAAAATCAATAAAATGTATAAAATGAATAAAATAGAATGATAAGTGATAGATAGAAGTTCAGTGTTTGGCCAGTATCCACCATTACTTTTATCAGTTTTCCTCTTACCTTGTTTACTTCTCTCAGTTTCGGTTTCCATCGTTTTTTTACCTTTTTTCTTTTCATTCCACCGTGAACATTTTTATTTCAAAATGTTTCGTGAGGAAGAAACAAAAGGTTACAGATAAAAAAAAAAAAATAAGAAGAATAAAAACGCCGCACAATCTGTTCCATCAAACTCATATCCCTGACATATCCACCTCACACTTTATGGATGAAACAAAATGATGATACTCTGGCATCGCTCAGAGGATATCCAGTAATTGTATAGGTTTTCTGGATGAAGCACAATGATGACGCTCTGCCATCGCTCACTCCGCCGATCGCCGCCCCCTACCCTAACACATCTGGTTGAGCTTCACCAAGGCCTACCCAAACTTTGGTATCAGCTGTTGTCTGGAGTGACGTCACGTAAAGGAGCATCTGGTAGAGAGAGAGAGAGAGAGAGAGAGAGAGAGAGAGAGAGAGAGAGAGAGAGAGAGAGAGAGAGAGAGAGAGAGAGAGAGAGAGAGAGAGAGAGAGAGAGAGAGAGAGAGAGAGAGAGAGAGAGAGAGAGAGAGAGAGAGAGAGAGAGAGAGAGAGAGAGAGAGAGAGAGAGAGAGAGAGAGAGAGAGATCGTTTATCGGGCGGGCTGTTGCACGAAATTCATAGAAAAAAAAAGATTGCATCGTAGAAATAAAGAGCTTGTTTGCAGAGAGAGACGTGTACTCGTAGATGGTGGTAATGAATGAAAGGGAAAGAAGGAAGGTCATTAAAGGAATTGGCCTCTGTAGGACCTAAAGGCGTATTTTGTAGATTTTATCCATCTTTGGCTACGTCGTGTTCTAAATGAAAAGGCCGATCCTTCTTCCTCCCTTCGTTGTTATATTCCTTCCCTGTCGTCGTCTTAATCCTGTCAACAAAGCTTTCATAACTGTCATGTTTGGTGGAAACAGAAACGCATCACCTGGGACACTTGTCGCATTGGAATCCCTTTGCATAAACAGAATAAAATCCAATCCAATACCGCACAGGATCCAATAGCTTATCGAAGTCATCACCCGAATCTATGCACGCCATTTGGGTCAACCAGGTTTCCACTCTTTATAGACAAACACATGAATTAAATCAACTGCCGGCAGTCAGAATAAAAGGAAAGGTGCCACCCAGTAGAGATCGCTAGGAAATGACACTTGTTAACATAATTAACATAGAACTGTCTAGAATACTTAAACAAAGCACATTTTTCAGTTTATACCGTATGGAGATAACGTTTAGTTTCATCCCTTTACTATCAAGTATCAGTGATAAAAAAACAACAATAGAACGAATAATGACTGATGCAATAAACTGAATGAATGATAAGAAAATGAAAATAGTCGATGGAAAAACTGAATAGATATTTTTTGGAATAAGAATGCTAAAAAATATATAAAATTGAAAAAAAATATATATGTTCAATTGAAATGAATCTAATGGTGCCAAATTTAGTCAATTCCCCACGCGAGGTATTAAATCAGCTCGTCTCAAAGCGACTGTTTCTGAGACTGAAAACGAGGTGAGAAACAAAATTACAACCGTTTCATGAGCACGGAAACCTTAGTTTGATTCATACAACAGAAACAAAAATACAACTATTTCATAAACAAAATTAACCTGATTCATAACATTTTTGCTAAGATCACGAAGCAGGAAACGCTGACAACCTCTTAAACGTCCCATGAAGTCCTTCATAGCTACAGTCGGATTTCAAGTACTGTGCGTAGATACAGACCAACTGACCCCTTGGCCTATGACTGGCAGCTCATTACTTGTTGGCACCTGTGTGCCATACAGGTGGGCAAACTTGTGATCGATTGTGATCGATTTCTGGCATCAAGGTCTGACATGTATCCTCGATTACTGTTGATCACGGTGTATGTGTTTGTGATTCTCCATGGTCTTGGATCACGTGATGGCCTCGTGATCGCCAGCTATTTCCTGTCCGGATGAGAGCTCAGAGCTCATATATGACCGATCTATGGGTAATGATATGACCTTACACTCACACACACACACCCAACTCCCCGCCGGAGTAACAACTCGCAGCGATACTGAAATTATTTCAGTCTTGAGCGGGATTCGAACCCGGACCGCCGTAGTGGCAACCGGGAACTCTAACTACTGCGCCATGAGGTGTGTGTGTGTGTGTGTGTGTGTGTGTGTGTGTGTGTGTGTGTGTGTGTGTGTGTGTGTGTGTGTGTGTGTGTGTGTGTGTGTGTGTGTGTGTGTGTGTGTGTGTGTGTGTGTGTGTGTGTGTTTCAGAACGACCCTGTAATGTATGTAAGACAGCCAGTGAAGAATAGAAGTAACATGCTGGAAGAACAGGAACTACGTACAGAAGCTGGGTAAGGATAAAGTTTAGGATATAACAGCTACGAGAAACCTGGAGCCGATCAACATGAACAATATAGTCAGAAGAGCCCATAGATGGTGGGCAGACACCAAAATAACATTCAGGCAGATAGACATGTGCGTGGCCACAGTGCGTAAGACCCAGCCTGGATTATACAATGGTGTTTAATTGGATCAAAGACTTTAACAGGGTACGCAAATAAGGTCATCATATTAAGACAACAGGGCAAAACTCGCAGTAATGGATTTAAACTGTACAAATTTAGATTTAAAAAAGAAATAGGCAAGAACTGGTTTACTAACACGGTGGTCAACAGATGGAATCGACTTAGTAACCATGTAGTGAGCGCTGAAACAACCAGTTGTTTCAAAAAACGGTTAGACAACTTTATGGATGGGGATAACAGGTGGTAATGGACAAGAACTGCCTAGTGTAGGCCTCATGGTCTCTTGCAGTTTCCTTCATTCTCATGTTCTTATGTTCTTATGTGATGTGGAAGCTCACGCTTAGGAAAAGGATATATATTTGACAAAATTCGAAAGGCGATGGGGCATCATCACAGAAGCGACAGACTTGCAGGGACTGAGATGATAGGAGGAATGGTTGAAGAAATGTGAAACGACATTGAAAGAAGGAAGAAAGAGGGGAGGAAACAGGGTTAGCTTGTACAAAGACATCACAGGTAAGCAATTCGCAGAGGAAGGAGACTGTAAAGGTATCACTAGGAAGAACAGGAGAGAGAACCCAAGTGGATAAAAAAGGACAAATAAAAAGAGGTAAAAAGGACAAAAAAATGTCAAGATGACCTCTCATCGAACGGCAGACGAGTGGAACAAATCACCACCGGAAGTAATAGAGGCCCACACCACAAGGATTTTTAAGAGAAGGTCTACAAGAAAGAGAAAAAGAGAAACTGAATATAGAAATAAACTAGAGCCGGCGGGAGAGGGTGCAGAGGCAAAATATACGACCACAAACTCACAAAAAAAGCATATATATATAAACACTCAAGACAACCACATACTGCACAAGCAGAAGCACGTGGATGTGGTCACATGTGGATACAAATTTTCAAATGGATAAAGGAAGGCACTCCGAACCTTGAAACAATCAGTGCTTAAATCTTCAATCAATGGCAAATAAAACTCGATAAACACACACACACACAAATACAAACACACACACACACACACACACACACACACACACACACACACACACACACACACACACACACACACACACACACACACACACACACACCTACTGAAGGTGGATATAGGTGTGAGGGAAACTCCAGAAACTTTTCCCATTTTTGCCTTGGAATGGCATGGAGCGGGGAAGGAACCACTATGCAGACGACGAATGATGACAAAGACTTCACTGAATACACCGTTCACTGGAATGGCTTCGACATTAACGTCGTAGCAGAACACTTAAAATCGAAAAAAAAAAACTGAATGTCAGAATTCTTCTGTTTTCGATGCAAACGTCTGGACCGATCTAAGACGAACTCCATCCGTGCGACCTACTGAGCCCGTTAAGTCTTCCTTCTGGTGTAAGTCGTCAGGGTCGTCCTCCAAGCCTCAGTACTCCTCCGGAAGGTGCCCCGTCATTGTCTAGTCTCTAGGGCGGGTCACAGGTCCGGTCTCAGGAGGTCTTCGGAACCGGATGAGGCCATGACTTTGTGAGCTCATGTTCTCTTGTTGTCGGGTCACCTTGGAGCAACGTAACTCCTTCGCTTCGCGTGTGAGCCATTGCTCCACTTCTTTTGTGTATCTCTCCCACGTGATATGTCCTTTCTTTCTCTCTTTATCTCTCTCTCTCTCTCTCTCTCTCTCTCTCTCTCTCTCTCTCTCTCTCTCTCTCTCTCTCTCTCTCTCTCCGTATGTGCACACAATGCCGTAAAACTGGAAAACGGCTCAAGGGAATCCCAAGTTAAAAAAAAAAAATAATAAAAAAAAAATAAATAAATATATATATATATATATATATATATATATATATATATATATATATATATATATATATATATATATATACATATATAAAAAAATAAAAATAGATAAATAATCGACAACTTATTTTGTTCTGCCAAACAAGATATATCTCTATCGGTGTCATGACCGACATGATCATTAATATTTATTTTCATTCATGACAAACAGTTATAGAATGCAAACCTGTTCCCGTACTTCTTCTGCCCTCCCCCCCCCCTCAAATAAAAAAAGAAGAAAAAAATGCATCATCATACTGAAGGAAGAGGGGGGGGGGGCTGCCAGAAGAAGGGAGGGACGGGGGAATCTTATTATGAATTTTACCATCATGATTTCTTGCATCAGTACTCTCACTTGCCTCATTTCTCTTGTTCTTCTCTGCCCACTTCTTCCTCTGGCTCTCTCTTTCTCTCTAACTCTTTCCTGAATAACGTCGTGCCTCAAGACTGGAGAGTAATTTGTTCTTTCTCTTAAAATGACATCTAAAATATAAGTAACCACATGCTTATCCAATTAACTGTTTTCCCACGGAGATTGCTGGGGGGGAATTATGTAATTTGCTGTACTAAGAAAATGATTAGAGAAACTAATAACTGGCGCTAAAATTAGAAGGCCGTGTGGCTTAGAAGATCGCAACCGAACATACATATTGTACATACAGAACACTAATATTTTACATGTATACATATAAAATCTGGCCCAAGGGGAAGTGTATCTACACCTATCACCAATCCCACATTCAAAATCAAATCCCCCACATACAATAGAACGAATTGAATCTAGGAAACTCTTTAACATTTGCTACCCTCATAGCTTACTTTCTTAGACCTTCCGATACAAACCCAACTGGAACAGATGGTCTCTGATGAGACTCAAGTTGTCCAACAACCAAATCTAACGCCACCCCTACCCCCTTCTCTCGCTTTCCATCCTTCCACCTCACACCCATACCTCTCCCCTCCTCAAATATTGATACACAGACACACAAATGCGAGAAGTTATGTGACCACACTCCTTAAACACCCACTTCTTCCCGACATCCATTCTCAGCGTACTCCTTACAAAAGGCTACCCGTTCAATGGACTTTTACCTCCCCCGCCACATGAGAGGAACCCTACCTTTCTCCGACAACTCCCTGCCCCCCTGTAATATACAGCCTATAGCCACAATTGTATCCCAAAACCCTAAACATTAATGTAATCGATACGTCAACGGAGTCGTAGACTTATCCCAAACTAGGAAGATCTTCCTACTACTCCTCCTACGCCTCCTCCTCCTCCGCTTCCTCTTCTTCCTCCTCCTCCTTTGACAATTCGAACCCAGTTGTGTCTGCCTACAAGAAAGACAGCCGCCCACCCAGAAAACGAACAGAATTGTCATCACTTTTTTACATACACGAAATTCTACTTCTTATCTGTCCATGGAGACCAGTGGTAGTAATGTGCGTGTGCGTGCGTGCGTGTATAATGTGTGTGTGTGTGTGTGTGTATGTGTGTGTGTGTGTGTGTGTGTGTGTGTGTGTGTGTGTGTGTGTGTGCATGTGTGTGCGTGTATGTGTGTGTGTGTGTGTGTGTGTGTGTGTGTGTGTGTGTGTGTGTGTGTGTGTGTGCGTGTATGTGCGTGTATGTGCGTGTGCATGTGTGTGCGTGTATGTGTGTGTACATGTGTGCGCGTGCATATGTAAGTGCATGTATTTATGTATACATTAACAATTCCTTGGCTGTTGCAACCAATATGGTAATAGGAACACTTCACATGCCAACACGAGCACGTTCAAGTTACAAGCCTGGGCAACAATTAATCATGCCGTGTGATAATCATAACCTGGCCGTGCAGCGGTGTCTGCAGCGGAGTGTGATCAGTGATTATGTGTCATCATCACAGCTTTCTCTTACTGAGCTGGAACCCGGGCTGGAAATGAGACAACTCCACCCCCCACCCCCCCTCCCCACGCCCCGGATTGGTCCTAACTTTCAGACGCGTCATCGTCAGCTGGATTGTAGTCGAGTCACGAGCAAAAATGTTGACCCGCCACCACCCAGAGTTTTTCATGATACACATACATACATACATATACCAAGGCTTTTTCCCCCTTCCAAGGGAGGTAGCCAAAAAGGGAAAGGCATAAAAACACTCCCACCCATTTCATCCCTAAATACACTCCACACCCCTCCCACCCTCCCTCATCTGAGCACCTCCTGGATGACGGGTCATCCCTGCACCCTGCCCACCGCCCTGGGTCAGAAGCAGTGTCGCAAGACACAGCACATCCACAGCAAGGCCGCTTCATTTAATCGGCGACCCCCCCTCTCCGTCCCCCCTTGCATATAAGGAGAGGACGGGGAGAAATCCCTTCGGGCTGCGTCAAAATTTACTCACACATACTACCCCCACCCCCACCCCCCGCCCATTCCTCCTCATGCAATCACAACATCATCCATATACAACCATTCTCCACTCACCTCTGTCTTCCGTCCTCTCCCTTCCTTCCTCAACAGACATTCCCCTCTTCCCCAAAGTCCCCTTCACCCCATCCATCCACCTCATCCTAGGACGTCCCCTCATGTTCACTCCCTCCACATCTGCCTTCCATACCTCTTTTACTAGTCTTTCTTCACTCATTCTTTCCATGTGTCCAAACGATCCTAATATTCTTTCATCAACCCTCTCTCCCAAATCCTTTTTCACCCCTGTTCTCCTCCTCACCTCCTCATTTCTCACTCTATCCAGCCTAGTAACCCCCACCATACTTCTCAGACACCTCATCTCAAACACATTCAAACTCCTTCTCTCTTCTTCTCTAATGTTCCACGTTTCTGCCCCATACAGTGCTGTTGGCACAATCACTCCTTCATACAGTCTCCTCTTCGCATCCATTCCCAAATATCTATTCCTCATTACACTCTTTAATCAACCAAGGCATTTACTCGCTTCTCTCAATCTACATTCTACCTCCACCTTCACTCCACCTTTTCCTGCTACACTTGCACCCAAGTATCTAAAACTATCCACTTCCTCCAGTCGCTCTCCCTTAATGTTCACTTCCAGTCTACTGCCACTTTCACCCCTTGTACATCTCAACACCTTACTTTTACCCACATTTATCTTTAGCTTTCTTCTATCACATACTCTCCCAAACTCTGCCACCAGCTTCCTCAATCCCTCCTCTGATCCTGCCACAAGCGCAGTGTCGTCCGCAAACAACAGCTGGCTCACCTCCCACTTTTCTCCATTTTCTTTAAACCATCTCCAATCCCTGACCCACTACCCTAGCATTCACCTCTCGCACTACCCCATCCATGTATAAGTTGAACAGCCAGGGCGACATAACGCATCCTTGACGAAGTCCCACCTTTACTTCAAACCACTCACTCTCTCCATTTCTAATCCTGACACAAGCTCTACTACTCTCATAAAAACTCTTGACAGCTCCCAAAAGCTTTCCTCCTATCCCATAAATCTGCATAACCTCCCACAGTGCCTTTCTGTCTACCCTATCATAAGCCTTTTCCAGATCCATAAAAGCCCAAAAAACATCCTTCCCCTTTCCTATAGCTTTCTCACATATCTGTCTTACCACAAAGATCTGATCTACACAACCTCTACCTGTCCTAAATCCACACTGTTCCTCACCAATTACTCCTTCTGTTCCTCTCCTAATCCTCTCAATTAAGATCCTCCCATAAGCCTTCCCTACTACACTTAACAGGCTAATCCCTCTGAAACTACTACATTCACACTTGTCCCCTTTTCCCTTGTAAAGAGGAACTATACAGGCACTTCTCCAGTCCTCCGGTACTCTACCCTCTCTCCAGCAAACATTAAATAACCTCACCAACCAGTCCACCATCACTGAACCTCCCTTTTTCAGACATTCTGCATGGCATCCATCCAGACCAGGTGCCTTACCGGCTTTCATCATCTTTACAACTGCCTTCACCTCATCCTTCCTTATTTCTCCTCCATTCTCCTCACTCCTCACTCTCTTTTTCTTCGCTTTTCTCACTGCAGCTATCTTTCCTTCCCTATCCTCCTTCACATTTAGCAACTCCCTAAAATATTCTGCCCATCTTCCCCTTACTGCCATCTCTTCCATTATCATCTCTCCATCTAT
>NC_134790.1:24892139-24912139 GCF_046742065.1 Oratosquilla oratoria
GAGCTTGGCCGTCGCTCAAAAGACAACTCGAAGGAGATCCTCACAAAGACAGACTTCCATGGCAAAGAAGGAGGAAGAGGAGGAGAGGGAGAAGGAGGAGAAGGAGGCAGAGGAGGAGGAGAGGAGGAGGAGGAGGTGACGTGCCCCACGGGTTGACAGGGATGTTAACAATAAGAATCAGCATCATCAACTGCATGGAGACTTTGCTTGCGGGGTCCGGTCTCTGTGACTCATCGACCGGAAAAAGGGCCTCAGGAGAAAGATGATCTTCCAGAAAGATGCCACAGACGTAATGGCAGATCCGCATGGTCCGTTTGAGGAGATATTCCAGGTTAAAGTTCAGTAAAGAACAGCCCTCGAGAAAGAATTACACTGAAAACTCTCATATATATTTTGCATTAAAAGATTGATCGCAAAATTATTTTAAAGAATGGGCGACACGCATGCAAGAATGGAATACATTGAAGTGTGTAATGTATAGAATGCGTGAAATTTTGTATTATATTGATGTCTACACTATACAGATACGTGCAATGAAATATTTATGGAAATCTATTGTGCACAAACAACCACAAAGGTTGTCAATAAATTCCTTTTCAGGTTTCTAGCATCTTGCAAATATTTCCCGAAACTTCTTTTCTTTTTCGATTCCCCCCCTCTTTCAGTGGAAATTCTCAACTCTGCTGAAACTTTCTCGCAAAATGTCTGTCTCGTATGATTCCAACGACGATATTATATTTCATATATACATTTCATCAGAATTTCTTCCAAGGATGTTATTTTTTACCTACCCCACAAGGCTCAGATGGATTACACCCTACCGTTCTCAAAAAATATATATACAGTATATAAATAAATAGATAAATAGATGAATAAAGAAAAATAATAAATAAATAGATAAGTGAATAAATGAACAAATGAATAGATTAAGAAAAAACAACAATAGATAGATAGGTAGATATATAGATAAAGAAATAAATAAGCAAATAAAATAAAATCAAAATCTGTGCTTCCGTGCTGACTCCCTGCCATGACACTCTTCCATTTCCTCGGTCTATATCAGCTGACTCCTACTTCAGATGTAAATCTACCTACATTAAACATGTCCCAACGAATGGCGACCACTCTCAGCCCTCTAAATACCGATCTATACTTTTAATTTCCTATATAAACTTTCGGATCTCTTCTTAACATGAAGATTATGATTTCTCCTGCTGACAAATATATGTACATATAAAAACGGTTTTGTAGAAGATTTTTTTTTTTTTTTTTTTTTTTTTTTTAGATCTTTCAAAGTCTGGCTGATTCTTGGTTATCTTCTTTGAAGGGCTTTGATGTTGTACAATATTGATCAAAAGCGTCTAATAGTCTGGCACAAACTTTTGTCTTCTAAATCACTATCGTAAAGTATTTCTTCCTCTTTCCGCTTCCTAATTTCTGGTTTCTTGTCTTATTGTTTTATAGCCGTTTTTGTGGACAGTCACTACTCTCCTCCCAAGTTTACAACTTCTGGAGTCCTACAGGGTTCTGTACTACCTCCGACTTTTTTCTTTTTGCTTATAAATAGCTTACTTGACCGCACATCTGTAGTCTAACGCTGACAACACTCCTATATATTTTTCAACGTCATTCTCTATATATTCTTCTTAATCTGACTTGTGTTATTCTTAAAGGATCGCTGTGGAACATCTGACCTCTGACCTCTCTATCTTATAAGGGAAGAGAAAACCTAGTGTTGTTCAATGTCGCCACCTCTCTCATCACAAAATATGACAACATTCCATTTGTACTACTTTCCTTTGCCTTCTCCAAGCCAAAGACTTTCGAGTATATTAAAATTATATACAGGAATCTAATTAACTATAATGTGTTTTCTCACAGTAGACAAGAGGATAACCTTTGCAAGTAACCTGAGGCCAACTTTGCTCATAATTAATTGATATATCATTAGTTTGAATCCTTGACATAAAACTTTGCCAACATTCACTGAATCTGTAAATAAAATCCAGGGACAATACTGGTGGAATTGGGTGGACAACCTTCTACATTGATAGAAGTCAGTATATTCCAGAGGATAATTTCTTATCTTCATCTGTGACATCACTCTGGTTTCTGGAAAAACGTTTCTCTTCATGGGTTGCCACGATGGTCTGTGCTTCCCCATGTGTCATGGGCATTGCATCCTTCCACACCTGTCCTATTCAGACTGTCTATCGTTTTCGTGCAGAAATGTAGACGGCTGAAAAGTGGTGACAGATATTTCCATAGTACTGGAACCAAGGCACACGAGCGTAGACTCTATGTGCTGATTGGAGATGACCCTGCTCCATATGCCTGGCTGGTGGTGCATGGCATGACGGTCATGCACCAAATCTTAAAATATTGATTCAGGCAGTTTACTCATGGAACGCGGGCAATATACATAGTACATGGAAACAAAAATAAAACAAAATAAAATAAAGTAAATTAAGTAATCTATCACCAAAATGTAAGAACTGGGAATACCCTGTATTAAAGTAATTTGATTCTAAAAATGGCATTTCTAATTTATCAAAATAAATAAAATAAAAACCTAAATACACATGCAGGATAGAATTCACCATGTTTTTAGAGACCTGTAAAATTATATAACATCGGAGAACCTGTCTTTCATATAAATAGTCTTGGTAAGGAGAACCATGACTAGATGGTAATCCGGTGGGAAAGTCAGTCTCTATCTCTCTCAGCTCCAGTGAACATCATCATTATACAGACAGGTTTAAGACGATGGCGCCACTGAGGCTACACGGTATGAATGTTTTCTAAAGTTTCCTTGAAGTCCTCTGCACCGGCTGGACTGCATGGCATCTCCATAACTATACGGACGCAAACGTTCTTGCGTGACTAAACTACTCGAATTCTACAACACAGTCATCTCGAATTATGATTAAAAAAACAATATAGATTTACTATATCTGGACTTTGAGAAGGCTTTTGATACCATCCCGCATGAAAGGCTACTTGCTAAATTAAATTCACACGGAATGAGTGGTAGCCTATTAAGCTGGACTAGTAATTGGTTAAACGATCGTAAATAAAGAGTTGTCCTAAATGGAAAAACTTCTAGATGGAAAAGTTTTACGAGTGGAGTTCCCAAGGTTCCGTTCTTGAGCAACTTCTATTCATAGTATATATAAATGATGATACAAAATGATACAAAATGATACGAAATGGCATATAATCACTCAAACTAATTAGATGTTCAAGAAGATTTAGATAAACTACATCAATGGTCTAGAAAGTGGTTAATGAAATTTAACACAAGTAAATGTAAATTTATGCACGTAAAAATAGCAATTAGTATGATTACAAATTATTTGGAAATTCGTTAAAAAAAATGGGCAGTGAAAGGGATTTTTGGGGTAATTGTCAATAATGATTTCAAATTATCTAAGCAGTGTATTTCCGCCTCATAGAAAGCAAATAAGATTTTAGGACTGATTGCATCATCTTTTGATTTTCAAAGTCCATTTGTTATAAACAAGCTATATAAATCGTTAGTTCGTCCACATTTGGAATATGCATTGAAAGATTGGAAAAATTGTAAAACGGCGAGCCACAAATTCTATTCCAAATATCAGAAATAAATCACACGAAAATCGGCTAAGAAATATTAATCTATTTTCCCTAAAAAAAACGAAAAAAAAAATAAAAAAACGTAGACTCAGGGGTGATTTGATACAGGTCTTTAAGATTCCAAAGGGAAGTGACAACATCAAAAGTGACAAAATTATCACACTGAATGGTCTCAAACTGTCAGGAAATAGATCTAATTTGGAAGTGGGTAGAAATAACTTCTCCAGTTGCGTAGTACATGAATGGATTAAACTTCCTGCAGAGGCAGTGCAATGTAGCACAGTTCGAAGTTTTAAGATTCATTTAGATAAACACCTAAGCAAGATGCTGTAATGTCTGCTATCTATTTTATTTTTTATTTATTTGTTTATTATTATCTATCAATATTTATGTTTATTTTCTGTTATCCATTTATTATTTACGAAAAATTATTATTTACCTGTTTATTTATTATCATTTATGATCTTTTTACCTATTTTATTAATCTATTTTGTTTTTTTCCGCATCCGACCTAGTTATGGACCAAAAGGTCTCTTGTAGGCACGCTCTTCTTTCGTTATTCTTTATAGTACACGCAATGAATAATGAACAAGTGAATGAATAAATAAATAAATGTGTAAGTGAATAATTAGTAAATAATAAAAATTGTGGAATACTTAAAGTGATTCAACGTTTGTTTCCATGGGGTCGAAGGAATGACATCAAAATCCTAAGAGACAAGCTGAATTCGGGGGTAGACTAGGTTTCAATGACGGGTATTTTGGGTATTACTAAAAGAGAAATGAAAAATAAAATAATATAATATAATGTAATATGATGTAATATAACATAATATAATATAATATAATATAATGTAATATAATGTGATATGATATAATATTCTCACTGAAAGATTTTTAGTATATGAAGTGGTACTTGATAATGTACAACGATTATATATTTTTTTTATAAAAAATATTGGTGGTGTATTTTCAACAGTGCCTCCTGCATAACCTTTGACCCGAGCGGTGTGTCGGGAAACAGGGATGACCTTTCATCCACGAGGTGCTAAGATGGGAAGGGGGTGCGGCAATTAATGATTTATGGGTGTGTGTGGTGTGTGTGTGTGCGTGTGTGTGTGCTTTGATACGGCCACCCCCCTTTCATGTGAGGGAAAAGACCCTTTGGTATATATATATATATATGTCCATATTTTCAATCAAATTAAGAATATCGCACATCTCCGGTTTATTACTACAAATGTATCACAAAAGTCGTCATGGACCACAAGTGCCCTTCTGGTCCATCCTTTGTTCCATGGACATCCTAGTGGGCCACAGAGTTAGTTCCCTTATTGGGTGGTCCACAAACAATCTAGTGGCTTAGCGATATAATTTAGTGTTAGGAACCTCTCCAGGGCTCTCAAGAACAGCAGTCCATAAGTATACGCGCTTCACTTTGTCGCTTTAGGATTATTCAGTTGATTTACTTTCTTTCAGTTACTTCACGTATACCAGAAGCAGAGGTGTTTATATTCCACTCGCTACTCGCACCTCTCCCAATACACATACACTACTGAATAAAATCGCCTGGCGACAGCCACAATAAAATCGAAAAAAAGTGGACACGCGAAGGAATGGGTTTTTGGTGCCGTGTACAGGGTGAGCATGAAATATTTCCTATAATATCAGGATTGTGTTAGCACAATGTAAATATATTTATTAACTTGTATTGTGATGTTGCATGTTTGTCGTGTATAGTGCAATGATTGTGCTATTGTAAGTTTTAGCAGATGCTGTGCGCGCCATGGTTTGGGTATTGGCGCCAAAACTGAGAGCATGGCGTCGAAAGCCAGTACTCAAGCAGCCTTGACGACTGTACTTTTTACTCATGTATACTCACGAACGACAAACGTATGAAAGCAATACCTACTTAAGTGTTGATGAACACACGTGATCACATCGTGTGATCGATGAGCGATCCTCACGAGTGTGCCAATGTGCCAAGGATCATCTGGCACGGTCAGGTCATGGCCAGTGCATGGACACACCCTGGCGCATCACTACAATACATGCAGTGCTGTCTCTCATATAACAATTCATAAACTAATCTCAACAATTTCAGCTACATCGTGGAGACATATTTTCTGGGTCTTGTTACGATTAAGGACAACTGGAAGGAAGCGGACATCGGCTTGACGAAGATTATAATGGATCGAGACTCCACCATCTTTCAACTTGGACACTTAGTAACCAAGAGATGGAGTGCAAGCTGCGCGTGACCGAATTCACGAACTGGGTTGATTTCATGCCAAAGGCCCCCACAGCATTTCGAGAGTTCAAGAACAGTGATCTAATAAAGGAGAGAGAGAGAGAGAGAGAGAGAGAGAGAGAGAGAGAGAGAGAGAGAGAGAGAGAGAGAGAGAGAGAGAGAGAGAGAGAGAGAGAGAGAGAGAGAGAGAGAGAGAGAGAGAGAGAGAGAGAGAGAGAAAGGGGGATGGGGAAGGGGGGAGGGGGGAAGGAGGGTATTGTAAGCTCAGCTGAGTCGTCCTGCAATCACGACTATGAGGTTACAGTTCCGGACGTACAATACATTTTGCAGCTGCGATTACAACATGACCTGCACGACATTTTTTTTTTTTTTTTTAAGTGTGAAGAAACTTTTGCCGCTCGGCCACACTCTAGTACAACATGGGCCACTACATTTACATATACATATACATATACATATACATATACATATACATATACATATACATATATATATACATATACATATACATATACATCTACGTTTTCGCGCATGTTTGCCACTGCAGCGAATGGGCTTCAACTTCGCTTTCGAGCTCTTTTCGTCCACCATGAGGCGCCACGTTCAAGTCCAAGGGCTACCGGTGATTGTCAAACCCAATGGTCCGCGTTATCATCAGCTGTGTCTGGAAAATGGCTTTGGTTGTTAGTTTGAACATTTACGAACTCCCAGGGAGGACTACACTGGGGCCAAAGAGTAAAATTTTCTTTAATTCCTAACTGATGACCACCATTTTCTAGACACAGCTATTAGTATCGTGGGCCAATGGATTGGACAACGTTAGGTAACATTGCAATGAGTACATTTTTCATCGAACACCCTGGATGTATGTATATATATGTGTACACACACACACACACACACACACACACACACACACACACACACACACACACACACACACACACACACACACACACACACACACACCCATGTCCCCTGATAAGCAGATAAACAAAATTGTCGGAGAAACCTACAACCTGCTAAAACCAATAAAGGTGGCTTTTACTTGGACGAAGATATGGCAAAGAAAATACTAATCACACTGATAAAGCCAAATTTGGAGCACACAGCAACACTATGGTCACGCAGTACTAAAAAGAATATAAGAGAGATTGTCCAAACTAGAATTACCGACTCTGGAACAAACAAGAGAAAGAGGTGACTTGTTGACTATCTATACTTCTATAGAATTATAAGAGGTATGAAAGTCCTTGATAGAGAAGACTTACTAAATTGGGATAAAAGAAATACAAGAGGACATGGAAGGAAACTCAAAAAAGACAGTTATAGAAGAAACTTGAAAAAGAACAGCTTTCCCCATAGAGTGGTGGATGTCCGGAACAAACTAGACGAAACAATAATGTGTGCAAAAACCATACACGAATTTAAGAGCAATTTAGACACTGCGATTTACAGTGACGGGACAACTATGTAAATACACACCCACACACACACACACACACACACATATATATACATTGTCTCTATATGGTCATTTATGGGAGGGCTCTCATATGGCTCCGGAGTCCGAATGCAGAAGCGAGTATATTGCAGCGGGAGCATGGAACACCAGGCACTGGAGGGGAGGGGGGATTGTCAGCAGATGCTCTGTGTCGACGCTCTCGCGCGGCTTCGAGACGGTGACGTCGATCGTCTTCAAAGGCACTGGCTCCTATTGGGGTTACAGCACGCCATGTTATCCTGTCTGAGGCAACGGGCTCAAGTTCTTTCGGTATCAGGCTAGCCCACTTGAAATTGGCCTTCAATTGGTCCTTGAAGCTATTTTTCTGACGGCCTTGTTTTCTGAACCCAGAAGCTAGTTCACCGTAGAACACTTGTCTCGGTGAACCAGTCCATTGCAGTTGTTTTTTGAGGACTGTGGCTTCGATGCTGGTGAGATTAGCCACGTCGAGGACTTCCTGGTTGGTGATTCTGTCCTTCCAGCGAATCTTCATGATTGACCGGAAGGAGCGTTGGTGGAATTGCTCCAGCTGCTTCACATATCTCCGATATAATGCCCATGTTTCTCAACCATACAGGAGTGAGGTGAGGGCCACTGCCCTGTATACCTTGAGCTTGGTGGTAAGGCTGACACCACTGCGTTGGAGAACTTTAGAGCACAGTCTCCCAAGTGCCTGGTTTGCCTTATGGATCCTGGCGTTGATCTCATGGTCCAAGGACCCGTCATTAGAGATGGTGCTACCCAGATGCTTGAAGGTGGTGACGTTGGAAAGCTGCGTGCCATCGATGGTGATGCACGGCTGATCGGCTGTTGTCCCTGGTGCCGGCTGCAACAGGACTTCTGTCATGCTGAGGCTGATGGTCAGGCCAAACAACTTTGATGCTGAGGAGAACCTGTTCACGATGGTTTGCAGGTGGTTCTCTTGGTGGGCCATAAGAGAGTAGTCATCTGCGAAGAGAGCTTCAAGGATTAGTCTCTCGAGTGTATTTTGGCGGCACAGACGGCGAAGCTCGAAGAGTGAGCCATCGAGGCGGTAATTGAGGTACACACCCAGGCCCATGTCCCACACAGCGTGTCAAACCATTTGGATGAAGAAGAGGTTGAGCAGGACCGGAGCAAGGACACAGCCTTGTTTCACGCCATTGGAGATGCTGAAGCGATCAGAAGGCTCTCCATCAGACAGGACTTCTCCTGTCATGTCGTCGTGAAAGAGCTGGATCAGTTTCGTAAATTTCGCTGGACAACCAAGCTTACTTAGTATGATCCACAAGGCTTCTCTGTTCACCGTGTCGAACGCCTTCGTCAGGTCTATGAAGACGGTGTAGAGGTGGAGATTCTGCTAGGTACAATATTCTTGTGTCTGCCTCACCGTGAAGACCATGTCGACGGTGCTGCGCTTTGCTCGAAAGCAGCACTGTGACTTAGGCAGGTTCTGCTCAGCGACGTATGACAAGAGTCTGTTGAGCATGACACGGGCTAGAAACTTTCCAGTAATGGAGAGTAGCGAGATGCCTCTGTAGTTGCAACAGGTTGCTCGCGTGCCTTTGTTCTTGTACAAGGCGACGATAGAAGCGTCTCAAAATTTTGATGGAATGTCCTCCTCTTCCCATATGCTGGTGAGGACTGAATGGTATGTCTGAAGTGCCTCTCCACTCAAAGCCTTGTATAACTCGGCTGGGATTCCATCCTTGCCCCGCCTTGCCTGCATTCATTTGTTTGATGGCCTTTTCGACCTCTTCCAGTGAGGGAAGGTCGTCTAGCTACTCAAGGGCGGATATTTGGGGAATATCATCAAGGGCCGCCTGGGCGATTGATTATGGGAGGTTTGAGTAGTTGACTAAAGTGGTCTTTCCACCTGCCGTCTTGTTTGTCCTTGATGAGGGTAGCGCCGTCTGCAGATAACAAAGGGAAGGTGCCAGATTTTGAGGGACCATAGATAGTCTTCAAAACGCTGAAAACAGCTTTGCATTGTTGGTGTCGGCATAGTGTTGTACTTCTTCTGTCTTTCTGTGGCACCACTGGTTCTGCATCAGCCTGATCTCGCGCTTAGCAGTGGCTTAGAGTGACTTGAATCTGTCCTTCTTTGGTGCGGACTCGGGATCGTTTTGCCACCCCACAAAAACCTTGTTTTTCTTGTTCAGCAGGTCTTCGATGGACTTGTCGTCCAACTAGTCTTGGTGGTTGCGCTCCTTTGGGCCTAGCAGTGACTTTGCTGTCTCCGCCACCATATCTCCGAACTGGTCCCATTTCTCAGATGGGCATCCAGTAAGTGGTCCTTTGGCAGACAGGCTGGTCTGGAACATTTCAAGGCAAGATGGCTCGTGGAAGTGTCTGATGTTGAATGCTGCGCGAATAGTCTTGGCGCATTTTTGATGTTGGGGCGCGATGCGCAGCTGAAGTGTGGCTCTGACCAAGCGGTGGTCTGTCCAGCACTCGGCTCCTCTTATGGATCTGATGACCAGTACATCCTGGGCGTCCCTCTGACAAACGAAAATATGGACTATGGGATGCCACTGTTGGGATCTTGGGTGCATCCATGTCGTCTTGTATTAGCTTGCCAGCCTGGACACAGTGCTTGTAATGGTAAGCTCAAACTCTGCACATTTGCTAACCAGCAGTAGGCCGTTGTTGTTCATCTTGCCCACGCCGTGCTTGACGAGCGCTCTTTCCCAACTGGCGTAGTCTTGGCCAACGCGGGCGTTAAAGTCCCCCAGCAGTATCAGCTTATCGTTGGGATGCACTGAGTGTAGGTCGACGCTCAGGTCGGAGTAGAACTGCTCAATGGTCTCCTCTGTGCTGGCCATAGTAGGGGCGTACACGCTGATGAGAGTGGCGTTCCGGTTTTGGCTGAGAGACAAGCGGAGCTTCATGAATCTCTTGCTGATGCCCACAGGCAGTTCTGGCAGTTGTTTCAGCAGATTGGTCTTGATGGCTAGCCCAACGCCATGTATCCTGTCTTCGTTCTGGGCTTTTCCTTTCCAGAAAAAGGTGTAGCCTCTGACAGGTTCAGTGAAAAATCTTTCTTCCGATAAGCATGTTTCACTCAGGGTTGCGATATCAATGTTGCAGCGCAGCAGTTCTTTGGCTACTAATGCTGTCCTTCTCTCTGGTCTTTGCGTGCTGTCCCTATCCAGAAGTGTTCTGACGTTCCATGCTCCTAGTACGATTGTTTTTTTCTACTTTGATTTCGACTGCTAGAATGGATGAACCTGCCAGTTGCGGCTTGCTGACCTGATGCTTGCAGGGCAGGTAATGTTTGGGACACTTCTAGTCCCCTCCCTTGACTAAGTGAGCAGTGCTGTCCCAGAGAGGGCTACTCAGTCTCCCAGGATGCTGCCGGACGTCTTTGCTGCCCCGGCTACAGAGATGAACGACCACTTGTCCGTGGGCCGACTACGCGCAGTATCATGACTACAACTGCCAGTGGTCATCTCCATTTGTTGCTTTGCCACTATCCCATCGCCGCAGGACTTTGAGATGATAGCTGGAGTTGGAAATGGGGCTGAGTGGACGGGGTTGGGTTAGATGAAGTATGCACAAAGAAACCTGTGCATGAATGATATTAAAGCAAAGCCTGTGCACAATGACAGTCTAATTCTCTAGGCGCCGGAGGCCTGAGCCCAGTGGCATAAGGAATCGTTACGCCTGGAAACCTCTTCAGCTGCATTGGATGTCCGTGCTACCCCTCGTGGTCCAACACGACCTCAGCACTCCACAGTGTCTTGCTGCATCGCCTTCTCAGCCTGTGAACCTTCCTGTTGGTTTCTTCCGCCTGATCCCCCGCGGCAGTATTCGTATGCTCTGTGAACAAAGCCCTAACTCACCGAGAATCTATGACCCGACGCCTACCCTCACTTGGTTTTGTCGGCCTGTCGAAGCCGTTGCCCGGGGCGTGGTCGTTGCCGCATGATGACAACTATTGGGAGCCACAAGTGAGAGCTGAGTGTCACGTGGGGACCAAATGCTGGCGAGCTGCCCTCAGAGGGTATGACAAGCTCCCTAAACCAGAGGTATTATTCTTCCTTGAGCCCCCCCTCACACACACACACACACACACACACACACACACACACACACACACACACACATATACATATATATAAATATATATATATATATATATATATATATATATATATATATATATAGATATATGTATATGTATATATCAAGGACTACTATTACACAGGTCGTGCGCACCCAGATCCCTGGGTCTGCTAGCAGAGGCCATTGCTTTCTTTGTAACCTAACTTTTATATTGGACAAATACATCAAAACTAGAAACCTAACATTGTGTATAGGACAAATATATCAACCAGAGGCGACTCCAGGTCATCAACGTCACTCGGGCTCATCACAGATTTCGGCTAAGACACATGCATAAATGAAGGTAAGACACGTAATGCACACCGTAGACTTTTACCTCTACCAAGCTAATACGTATTAGCCCGAGTTACTGGACAGTTTTCCGTTCCTTTAAGAATATTGTATAATTTAAATCTTTCTTACATTAGAATTTAAATCCTAAGCTCTGTAGAAATCTATTGTTTCAAGGAAACATTGAATTTGAATTACTTTTAATTCTTACAATTATAGATAACAACTTGGGCCGGTAAGCTCTGAGCCCGAGCGCATCATCAACTCAAGAGATGCCAGTTAGTTTTTTACCCAGCTAGCTAATTTGTATTAGCCCGAGTTACTGGACAGTTTTCCGTTCCTTTAAGAATATTGTAGAATTGAGATCTTTCATACATTGGAATTTAAATCCTAAGCTCTGTAGAAATCTATTGTTTCAAGGAAACATTGAATTTTAATTAATTTTAAATTCTTACAATTATAGATAACAACAAGGCTGTAAGCTCTGAGCCCGAGCGGCGGAGATAGGATCCGGAAAAGCTCTGATTGGCCGAGCCGAGAAGCAGCTCGACTATCATTGGGTGACGAGTCAGGCGCGTTATATAGGAGCAATATTTATATTCTGACACAACCCACCTAGAGTAGAAGAATCCCAGACGCTGAACGAAAATATATTAACTGTGGCCAGGCGAAATAAATGGAGCCCGAGCTAACTGGCTGTAATTACATGTTCATTTTAGAAAATCTAATACTCGGGCTAAGCCCGAGTAGCCTGACGGCCGGTGTCGCCACTGATATCAACTATTGACTTATTTAATGCAGTATAAGTTAATATAAACTTTTATAGTGAAATAAGAAACTATCTTTAAGGCACTGTTATGCCTTGAAATGCCAATTGTAGCCGGACTTAACAGGTATTATTGTATGAAGTTAATGGACACCAGGTTTTTTTTTTTCATCTCTTTAAAACATATAAAAAATCTATTTTTTTAAAATCAGATTTATTTGATTTAAGTAGATTTTTTTTAATAGAATTTAAATATTGTGGGATTGCTATCTGATATGCGATCTGATTGCTAAAGGACATTTTTAGCATATCAATATAAGGAGCAGTCTTATATAGGCTTGCCACAAGTATACAAGAAACGGTATAAGCCGTATGTGAGGACGGTATGCTCAGGTTCACTCGATTCCTCCAAGAGTTTTCTCATCTTGGTGACATTTGCTGCATTGTCTGTCACAACACTTCCAATGTGACAACCAATATCTTGTTCAGCCTTCTTGATCGAATTTTGTACAAGTTGTAGAAGATATTCAGCAGTGTGAGGTTTCCCTGATGTGTCTATTGTGTCAACTAAATAAATCTGACCAGTGGATGTTGTTAGAGTGACACATATTATGGGCTCATTATGGATGTTAGACCACCCATCAATTGAAAGACATACAGTTTCATTATTCAGGTCATCTGCACACTTTTTACATTCCTTTTCACACACAAGATCCAAGTACTTGTCAGCAATATCTTTTCTGGATGGAGGAATATAACCTGGCCTCAGGTTCTGAACCATCTTGAGAAACTGAGGATGCTGAACAAGACGAAATGGTGAATTTGTAGCAAATATAATTCTTGCAACTTCTTTGTCGAGATTTTCCTTTTGAGAGACTGAAGTTTTTATGATAAATCTGTCCAGAAATGTTGATGACTTTCTTTTAGATGAAAATAATTTAGCAGAAGTGGCGCCTGTGGAGGAGTCTGATAGTGACCTTTTTAATGGTGGAGTTAGGTTTGCAGATAATTCAAGTGGAGCCGATGATGAAGGGATTGAAGCTGTTGATACAGATCCTGAAATGGAAACAAAATTTTAGCATATTGCATAATTTATAAATGAGTAAATAAATGAATGAATACAATGTGATTTAGGCTACTTTGAGTAAAGCAGTTATTCTTTTAGATGATGATCATATTCACACAAGCCACTAAATTATTTGGAAATAATTAACAGGATATGAAGAAGGTGGGCTTGGAATTCAGCCCACACAGGATTCAGTCCACTCTTAAATTCACTAAAAATAATGGGTTAGTTGGGTTAGGTTAGGCTAAATCCCTTTGGGCTGAATCCCATGTGGGCTGAATTCCAATGGAACCTATGAAATATATTACATAATGTTGAATGAAATGAATAACAATCATCTAGGCCCCAAACTTGAGTGGATACAGTACATTATAGTGATATAGTCATTACCCAAATTTAGAAGTAATGAAGTTGAAGTATCATCTCTTTAGGCCTTCACATTTTTATTACACATGCTCTCCATTGTTCACCAAATTTATATAGTTGCGTATGAAAAGGGAGAAATGCACACAATATAAGTAACATTATTTACCTGGGTCATCAATTTCTTCTGTATGCTGTGGCTGACCTTGGCATTTATCTCTGTGAGATTTCAATCTTGACACAATGCCCTGTAGTTCCTAGCTGCAGTCTTTGCATTTAGCTCGGTACACTTTGCCAGAAGTTGTTGATAATTTTTCAAAATAATTCCAGACAGGATAATTTTTTCTGCCTGAAGGAACCACTCTGCCAGGTCCAGAAGACATCCTTCCTGGTTGATTCCAAAGCAGCAACTGACTCAGTGAGAAGCTGCTTACCTAGAACAAGTTTCAACAAGAATCTAGTTGAAACTTGTTGTGGGCTGCACAGTGATATATACATGTAGGCTTATACCGTTCCTTGTATACTTATGGTAAGTCTATATAACACTGCTCCTTATATTGCTATGCTAAAAATGTCCTTTCGCAATCAGATCGCATATCAGATAGCAATCCCACAATATTTAAAATCTATAAAAAAAAAATCTATTTAAATCAAATAAATCTGATTTAAATCAATAGAATAGATTTTTTTTTATTTTTAAAAAGACAAAAAAAAAAAAAAAAAAAAAAAAAAAAAAAAAAAAAAATCGCCAACTCTGGTGTCCACTAACCTCATACAATAATACCTGTTAAGTCCGGCTAAAATTTGTATTTCAAAGCATAAGAGTGCCTTAGAAATAGTTTCTTATTTCAGTATAAAAGTTTATATTAACTTATACTGCATTGAATAAGTCAATAGTTGATATATTTGTCCTATATACAATGTTAGGTTTCTAGTTTTGATATATTTGTCCAATATATAATGTTAGGTTACAAAGAAAGCAATGGCCTCCGCTAGCGAACCCAGGGATCTGGGTGCGCACGTCCTGTGTAATAGTAGTCCTTGATATATATATATATATATATATATATATATATATATATATATATATATATACATATATATATATATATATATATATATATATTGTATACATATATATACATATATAAACACCTAAGCAAAATAATGTAATAAATATAATTTATTTTATATTATTTGTTTTCGTTTTGTTATTATTTGTCTGATTTTCATTTATTATTAGTTATATGTCAATCTATTATTACCTACTATTTACCTGTTTGTTTATTACTTAACTATACCTATGCACTTATTTATATATTTTATTTGTTATTTACATTATTATTGTTTTTATTTATTGATTTATTATTATTATGGGTTTTTTTTTGCATCCGACCTAGATATGGACCAAAAGGTCTCCTGTCGGCATGCTCCGCCTTTGTAATCCTTTATATACATATAAATATATATATATATATATATATATATATATATATATATATATATGTATGTATGTATACTTATACATGGTGCATACATATGTATACATATATATATATATATATATAGTATATATATATATATATGTATACATATGTATGCACATATATAAGTATACATATATATATATACATATATATATATGTATACTTATATATGTGCATACATATGTATACATATATATATATATATATATACATATATATATATATTAAATATGTATACATATATATATAATATATATATGTATATATATGTATGTATAAATATAAATGTATGTATGTACATATATATATATATATATAAATATATATATATATATATACATATATATATATATATATATATTCAGACATACTGACAAGTTGAAATGGGTGGGAAGAGGAAAGACTAGAGTCTTAATTTGAGTTTATTCTTGACTAGTTTCGCTACAAGCGTTTTCAAAAGAAAAAACTTTGTAGTAGAATTAGTCAAGAATAAACTGGGATTAAGACTCCAGTCTTTCCTCTTCCCACCCACTTCATATATATATATATATATATATATAAAATATATATATATATAATATATATATATATATTATACAGTATATATTATATATATATATATAATATATATATATAATATACATACATATACCAAGGCTTTTTCCCCCTTACCAGGGAGGTAGCCAAAAAGGACAAGGCATAAAATCATTCCCACCCATTCCATCCCCGAAAACACTTCACTCCCCTCCACCCTCCCTCTCATCTTAGCACCTCCTAGATGACGGGTCATCTCTGCACCCTGTCCACTGCCCTGGGTCAGAAGCAGTGTCGCAGGACACAGCACATCCACAGCAAGGCCGCTTCATTAAATCGGCGACCCCCCCTCTCCGTCCCCCCATATAAAGGAGAGGACGGTGACAAATCCCTTCGGGCTGCGTCAAATTTTTGCTCACACACACTACCTTACCCCCCAATCCAACTCATGCTTCACATCTTCAATATTCAACCATTCTCCATTCACCCCTGTCTTCTGTCCTTTCCCGTCCTTCCTCAACAGACATTCCCCTCTTCCCCAAAGCCCCCTTCACCCCATCCATCCATCTCATCCTATTCGTCCCCTCATGTTCACTCCCCCCACATCTGCCTTCCATACCTCCTTTACTAGTCTTTCTTCACTCATTCTTTCCATGTGTCCAAACCATCCTAATACTCTTTCATCAACCCTATCTCCTACCTATATAATAACTATATATATATATATATATATATATATATATATATATATATATATATATGTGTGTGTTTGTATGTGTGTGTGTGTGTGTGTGTGTGTGTGTGTGTGTGTGTGTGTGTGTGTGTGTGTGTGTGTGTGTATGTATATATATATATATATATATATATATGTACATATATAAGCAGATTCTGTGCATTACTGTATCTTAATATAGAGGACATTCATGATCTGTATGTGTGCGAGCTGGCCTTTTCTCATTTTTAGTACAAAACCTGTTCGATATGAGTGACCCTGCAAAGATGTCCATCTATATTGACATAGCTCTTGCAGTCAAGCCTATCATCCACCACACCAAGGTGTCAACTATCGGATAAGATTCATGATCACTTGTTTATCATGTCACCCTGTAACCACGATCCTGACACCTTGTACTGAATGACTGGATAAGAGGCATCCCACGGCTGAGGAAAACCGCCTAACGAGTAAAAGAACACACACGGAGATAATTCGTGAGTCCCAGTGAAAGTCCTTTACGTATGCAGACGAATCTGCCAACAAAGTACAAGGACACGCAAGACACGCATTGTTGTGCTTCCCTGACTGTGCACAATATTCCCTCGACTTGGAATCCCGTGAGGGAGGTACGTAAACGCTAAGTACCTAATCAAATCTCATCTCCATCAAGATTCAAACTCGGGTCAATTGTAATCACAGGCGTCAGGATCTTCAAGCTTTCACTACAGTGAGTGGGAGGGAGGGAGGGAAGGAAGGAGGGAGAACGTCGCTACGTTAGTCAGAAAACAAAAGTGTCTAAAGAGCGTCACCCAAGCGGAGGGTGGTTTTGAGGGGATTAACCTTAATCCTTTTACCTACCAAGAGCCCCTGCCTCCCCCCTAGCTGATTGAAATTGTCAATCGTTAACCAGACCAAAGTTTGTAAAGTGCTTGTACATGGACACCCACTCTACGAATAGTATATTCTTTATATATTATATATCTATATATATATATATATATATATATATATATATATATATATATATATAAATATATATATATATATACACAAACACACACACACACACACACACACACACACACACACACACACACACACACACACACACACACACACACACACACACACACACACACACACACACACATATATATATATATATATATATGTGTGTGTGTGTGTGTGTGTGTGTGTGTGTGTGTGTGTGTGTGTGTGTGTGTGTGTGTGTACACATATATATTTTTCAGAGGCTGAAATACACTGCTTGGATGATTTGAGATCGTTACTGATAATTACGCAGAGGTCCTTTTCACTATCCACTTTTGTTAACAAATTTCCAAATAACTTGTAATCGTACCTACTGTTATTATTACCCGTGTGCATAACTTTGCATTTACTTCTGTTAAATTTCATTAGCCACTTTTTAGGCCATTGCTGTCGTTTATCTAAATTTTCTTGAAGATCCAATTGATTTAAGTGACCATTTGCCATTCCGCACATTTTTGTATCATCAGCAAATTTGGAGACCATAGATTTTAGTCCGTGGTCTATATCATCTATATATACTATGAATAGAAGAGGGCTAAGAACGGAACCCTGAGGAACTCCACTCGTAACATTTTTCCATCTAGAAGTTTTGCCATTTAGAAAAACTCTTTGCTTTCAATCATTCAACCAATTACTAGTCCAACTTAATAGGCTATCACTTATTCCGTGTGAAGCTAATTCAGTAAGCAGTCTTTCGTGTGGGACGGTATCAAAAACTTTTTCAAAGTCTAGATATATTAGATCTAAATTGTTTCTTTTGTCATAAATCGAGATGACACTGTTGTAGAATTTGAGTAAGTCACGCAAGAACGTTTCCATCTGAATCCATGCTGGCTATCATTTATCAAACACTTACTTTCTAAATGATGTTCAATAGTATCTCTGTTGATAGTTTCCATAATTTTTCCTACGATTGAAGAGCTTAAAGGCCTCCAGTTATTTGGTTTCTTTTTGTCACCTTTTTTGAAAATGGGAGTAACGTTAGCTAGCTTCCATTCTCTTGGGACATCTCCGGATATGATGGATTTCTTGAAAATAATTTCTAATGGAACAACATATATATATATATATATATATATATATATATATATATGTATATGTATATATATATATGATAATCACGAGTTTCTTAAAACTATGTACTTTAATGCTCGTAGTATTAGGAACAAATTTCAAGAAATACAGGCGTATGTCAAAAGCGAAAATCTCGATATGATAGGAATAACTGAGACATGGTTAAATGGTACAGAGTTCGAAGCTGAATTTAATATTGCGGGATTTAAACACTTTCATCAGGATAGAAACCACAAGAAAGGTGGGGGTGTTCTACTGTACGTTAAAAACAATGTTCATGCTTGTGTTTTAGAGAAAGTAAAACAGGATGCATATGACAGTTTGTGGGTAGAGTTAACCCAAACAAATGGAAAAAAAATGAATATAGGTGTAATATATAGGCCAAAGACATTATCATTAGCAGACGACAAACTGTTATTTCAAGAACTGTCTAGTTTCTGCAACCGGGATTTATTGATAATGGGTGATTTCAATTTTACTGACATTGATTGGATGACCCTTGAACATGGCCATATAGGTAGTCGCTTGATTGATTTTCTTGGTGACAATTACTTAATTCAGCATGTAAAAGAGCCCACAAGATATGGAAACTTACTCGATTTATTGATCACTAGCCGCGAAAGCATGGTAACTGATGTATAAGTCGGTGAATCTGTTGCAAATAGCGATCACAACTTAGTCAGATTCAAACTCCTAAACAATTTTAGAATAGATACTTGTGCTTCTAAAATACCCGATTTCAGTAAAGCTCAGTTCATAGAACTACGTCAGGAGCTTCAGCTTACAGATTGGGAGGCAAAATTAAACGAAAGGCCTGTAGATCAGATGTGGGAAATATTTCAAAATACGCTCACTAAGATGATTCAAACTTACATTCCTTTTAAGGACAGACGTCCACTAAATCAGGCTCGCCCAAAGTGGCTCGACAAAGAAACTGAAAAAAGTATTGCTAAAAAGAGACAGGCTTATAAAAAATATAAGTGCTCGGGTGCATCTAATGACTATGAAAGTTATGTATCAATACAGAGAGATTTAAAAAAGACAATAAGAAAAAGAAAACGACAATACGAAATGAACATCGCTGATAAATCCAAAGAGAATCCCAAAGAATTCTATAGTTACATTAGAGATAAAAAGGTTGTTAGGAATCACATTGGTCCACTATTATCTGCTGACGGTCAACTTGAATATTCAAATGA
>NC_134790.1:24917139-24922139 GCF_046742065.1 Oratosquilla oratoria
AATTAAAAGGCCCACTACCACCCAACAGTGTAGGACATGATGCATACAATTATTGGATTAGAAACAGAGAGAAAAAACAAGGGGGTGGAGTGATGTTCCTGACTAAGAAGGATATAAACGTGAAAGGTGTCATATATGGAAAGAATACAGTAGAGATTATTATGATAGAAGTGGAAGACCGAGATAAGAAGAGAAGAAAATTTGTGATCAATTATGTGCCTCCGAAAACAGCCTCATGGGAGGAGAGTGAACATAAAAGTATGTTAGAGGACACAAAGATAGCATTAACTAAAATAATGGAAGACGGAGGAAGAATAGTTATGATGGGCGACTTTAATTGCAAAGAAATCTGCTGGGAAGAAATGACAGTAAAGAGTGGTGATGACTCATGGGGAAATGCTCTACTTGAGATGATTACTGACCATTCAATGACACAATGGATACAAGAGAACACTAGGTATAGAAATGAAGAAGAACCATCGAGGCTAGACTTAATAATTACATCTGAACCTAGAATAGTGGACAAGATTGAATATAAAACACCAATAGGTAAAAGTGACCACATATTGATTGAACTGGAAATTAATGAAGAAAAATATATGAAAAGAAATGAACAATATAGAAAAGGAAGAATGATGTATGAAAAAACAAACTTTGATAAAATAAGAGAATTCTTCCAACAAGAAAACTGGGAAGAAATATACAAAGAAGAAACATCAGTGGAAGAGAAATGGAATATTTTGACAAAAATTTACAAAAAAGGAGTGGAAAAGTATGTCCCAAGACAAAAACAAGAAAAAGAATATGTAAAATGCTGGTACAACAAAAGTTGTAGGGAGTTAAAAGACAACAGAGACAAAGCCTGGACCAGATGGAAAAAAGACAGAAGACCTGAAAAATGGAAAATATATACTGGTTATAGAAATGAATATGTACAAAAGTGCAGAGAGGAAAAAAGAAAATATGAAAAAGATGTTATAGAAAAGTGTAAAGATCAACCAAAACTATTCTACAGATTTGTAAACAATAAACTGAAAAACAAACAAGACTTGGAGAAATTAAGACAAGGAGGAGTTGAATACACTGAGGAAATGGAAATGGCAGAAATTATGAACAAACATTTTAAATCGGTGTTTACAAGGGAAAATATACAACCTGAAGAGATTGAGTGGAAAGAAAAAGTCCCCCCTATGGAAGAAATAGAAGTAACAAAGAATGAAATATTGACACACTTGGGTAATTTTGATGTCAGAAAATCGCATGGGCCAGATGAAATAGCAAACTGGATTCTGAAAGAATGCAGGAATGAACTGGCAGACAAAATACATAGCATAATAAGCAGTTCCTTAAAAGAAGGAAAAGTTCCAGAAGATTGGAAAAAAGCAAATATAGTACCTATATATAAAGGAGGAAATAAAGAAGAACCTACCAACTATAGACCAGTCTCTCTAACAAGTACAATAGCAAAAATTTGTGAAAGAATTATCAAAAGTAGATGGGTAAAATACTTGGAAAAAAACAACGTACTAAATCCAAGGCAATTTGGATTCAGACAAGGACGATCATGCGTCACCAATTTAATATGTTTCTATTCAAGGCTAATAGATATAATACAAGAAAGAGATGGATGGGCTGATTGTGCATTTCTAGACCTAAAAAAAGCTTTTGACAAAGTACCACATAAGAAGTTGCTTAAGAAATTAGAATATGAAGGAGGAATACAAGGTAAATTGCTAAATTGGATGGAAGACTTTTTGCAAGAAAGAAAAATGAGAGTAGTGATAAGAGATCAGCACTCAAAATGGAATGAAGTAATAAGCGGTGTCCCGCAGGGAACAGTTCTGGCCCCAATAATGTTTGCTATATATATTAATGATATGGATGAAGGAATTGAAAGCTATATGAGCTTCTTTGCAGATGATGCAAAACTACTGAAAAGAGTGAAAACGGAAGAAGATTGTGAATCACTACAGAGAGATCTAAATAAAGTACAAGAATGGAGTAAGAAGTGGGAGATGGAGTTCAATACAAAAAAGTGTAGTATAATGGAATTTGGAAAAAGCAAAAACAGAATAACAGGATCATATAATTTGGGAGAAGAAGGAATAAAAAAAGTAGAAAATGAGAAGGACCTGGGAGTCATTGTTATGAATAATATGTCACCTGAGAAACATATAAATAAGATTTTTGGAGAAACTTATAATTTAATAAGAACAATCAAAGTGGCATTTACATACCTGGATGAAGAAATGGTGAGGAAAATCCTAATCACCCTGATAAGACCAAGATTGGAATATGCAGCAACGATATGGTCACCAAGTACAAAAAAATGTATAAAAAAACTTGAAAGAATACAAAGAGCAATCACAAAACTGGCACCAACACTCTCAAAACTATCATATGAAGAGAGACTACAAAAACTTAAACTACAGACACTAGAGCAAAGAAGAGAGAGAGGAGATTTGATAGCTATTTACAGAATCATGAAAGGCATAGAAATTACTGATAGAGAGAATCTGATAAAATGGGATGACAGAAATACAAGAGGACACGGAAAGAAAATAAAAAAAGACAGCTATAGAAGAGATTTGAAAAAGAACAGCTTTCCTCACTGAGTAATAGACAGTTGGAACAAGTTAGATGAGAAAGTGGTGTGTGCAAAAACAATACATGAATTTAAAAATAGTTTAGATAAAATGAGATATGAAGACGGGGCCATCACGAGCATAGCTCCCCTTCCCGTAAAATACAACTAGGTAAATACAACTAGGTAAATACACACACACACACATATATATATATATATATATATATATACAGTATATATATATATATGTATATATAATATATATATTTATATATATATATAATATATATATATATATATATATATATATATATATATGCACACGCATTTCACGGTGAAGATCCTGTAGAAGGTGTGGGCGAAGTGTGGAAGAGCGTTGGTTTGTATACACAGAAGGGCGGGTTATCGGGGTCGTCCGCTAGTCCTCGAGACGAGTTGGCGCCCGGTTCGCCCCTCCTCATCTCCTCCTCCTCCTCCTCCTTCTCTTCCTTATCCTTCTACTGTACTTCTTTTTCTGAACTTCCTTTCCTCCTCTTTACGTTCCTCCTTGTTCTCTCTGCCCACTTCCACTTCCCACACTGTTATTCTCCATTTCCTTTTCCATAACCTCCTTCTCCTCCTCCTCCACTCCTGCCGCTTCCCGATGCCTGAGTTGGTGATGTTAAAGTTGATGTGTCAGAGTTCCCGTCAAGTGGAGCGATATTCATAGCAACAGGTTTTCGGTGCCTATGAGCTCTGGTGCCTGTCGCGCGCGCGTGCACACACACACACACACACACACACACACTTGATGAGTGTGCTGCACGGGCACTTTTGATTTCGTAAAATGCGTATCTCACCCCCACACCCTCGAATAAAAATGAAATCGGTTTCCCGTCTTATGATCTGTCGTTTGGTTTAAAATCCCGTTTGGGAAAATTAGTTTCTAGACCTGTGAGCAGGGACATAGATTCAAGTTGTCCACAAAGAGTAGTAAAATGATTTTTCACATTCTACAGAAAACAAGTGCAGAAATGGTATCAAAATAAAAGTGTAATTGGCAACTCAGAGCTGTTGAGCGAGAATGGTTCCATCGGGCCTTTAAAAGATACGAGTTGTGTTCATTGGCATTGTACCTCTGGCAAATGCGCACGCTGTGGTATTTCGGACTTGGGATGTGACGTCATATCGTCTCTATAGGAAGTGATGTCATGTCGGTTGACACACTATCACAGTCCTCATCTCTTCAATCCTCTCGCGCTCTTAACTGACATTTACACGATCAAGGTTTGTCAAAAGTTTGACAAACCATTTGATCGTGTAAATGGCCTTTTACTTCTAATGTCTTTTGAGGATATAACAAATTCGCCTCATGCATATTTTGAGGGGCGGGAATCAAGTTTATATTAGTAGTAAAAACATATTCATTAATTATGATTTTATTAAAATATTTTCTGACTTTACTTAATTCGTTCTTCATTGATTTCGTTTTACACAATCGGAAATATATCATTTTCTAATATATCACTGGTTGAAGTACGATTAGAATAAAAAATAAAAACAAAATAACGGTAAACTGTTTCAGAAAGCAAGATAAGACTTATTTTCTTTCCACTTTCTGTTCTGTCATCTATATTATCATTCATTTCGCCACTCTCACAGTCGGTTATTTCCAAATGTTTCGTTTTATCAATACCAAAAATTCTCATCCGAACGAAATAATATGTACACTGTAGTAATACATAACTTTGTCGATTGCAATTTCATGATTCGTTATCATACATTTTTTTTATCAGGAAGACTTGATTTCCTCGTGAGGATTATATACCACAGTTTTATTAAATTTTTAAGGATATTGAAGAGAGCGTCATTTTCGTACTTCTACCATCTTTGCCAAAATACGTCATGTCGTTTAAAAACTTTGTAGAAGACGACAGTAGTCTACTCGTCCTGATAATATCTTCTAAAGACTACTAAGTACGCTCACCACGAAACTATTGGACCACACTGAGGGGCACACCAGGAGCGGAATTGAGTCGCCGGTTGACGCCAACGAGAAGAGGAAGATCCTGGACTACATTTTTTTGGGGGAAAAAGTCCTCTGGAGTCACGTGAAGAATTGTCACTCCAGAACGCCCACATGAAGAATCGTCACCCCATGAGATCCCACCTGAAGAATTGTCACTCCATTACGCCGAATATCAATAGTGGAATAAATATTAGGTTAGGTAAGTTAGGTTAGGCTAGGTTAGGTTAGGTTAGGTTAAGTTGAATGAAGGTTATACTTATTATCATCAACTTATAAACCGAAGAATCGTAAACCCAGGATGGTCCACATGAAGAATGATCACCTAGGAGGATAGCCCACATGAAGAACTGTCACACTGTCGAAATCTGGGGTTGAAGATTCTTCATGTGATCCTCTAACATCGAA
>NC_134790.1:24927139-24929639 GCF_046742065.1 Oratosquilla oratoria
AACAATGAGAGTGATGTGGCGTGTCCCGCGGTTCACACGTTGTACGTTTCTCGTTCCTGAAGTCTTTCCATTAGAAACAACGGGTACAGATCCATATGGAATAAAATGATAACGAATATTCAATTCTATTGTGATGTTCTCCTATAGGCTTGTGAGGTATTGTTTGACGTTACGAAATTTGAAATTCTCTACTATGTCGCTTTCGTCCTCTTGCTGGCGTGAGCAAATTTAAAATGTATTAAGTGTCTCGCAGTGGCGGAGGAGTTGGGATGAGGGCTACTGTGTGTTTTGGCCATTCTTTATATAATATTGCAAGGACTGAGCTGCAGGTTAGCTGTAGGACACTTGCAATGTAGCGTACTCCTGAGTTACCCCGGCCCGCAGCCCCGCCCCGCCCCGCTGGCAATTACATAAGGAGCACCAGGGGTAGGGACGGAAGGGGGTAAGGGAATCATCATTGCCAACTTGTTCTTTTAATTTTTTCCGGGATTCCCAACTTTTTCTTCGTATTATTTACACCATTCCGTGGGGAGGATTGTCACTGACCTTCGTAGAATGGCTTGTTTTTCAGCCAATTCTATCCCCCACCTTCCTCGAACGACTTTTTTCGTTTTTTTTTTTTTTTTTTTTTTTTTTATATGGCTCCAGAGGATGATTGTCGTTTTTCCTTAAGACTGCGCAACGACCATCTTTTTCTTATATATTTTTTCGTCCGTTTGGGTCAATCTGCAACGTGGGGCTGCAGATGGTTGGGGTTGCACGTCCCTGATGGCAGACAAAGAAGCAAAGGTACCGTGTGGGTTTGTCCTCTGCTGCATACACACACGTAACTGTGGCGATTAGAGCAATGGTTTCCGTACATTGTACGCTTGTGGTTGAGCAGGAGCGACCTCGTGGATGTCCCCACGGCTGGTTTAGCTGCATGACAAGAGAGTAGCTGTGTGTGATCTCTTTGTTGTTCCGAGTATCCTCTCGTGGTGCAGGTATGAAAGTTAGGTGCAACTTCGTATAAACGTTAGTTCCACATTATTTGATTTGGGTACTTGCGCATGTATACATGCACGTTGTGTGTGTGTGTGTGTGTGTGTATCCATAAGTAGGTGTGGGTCACACCCAAGTGTGTTGCATTGCTTCACCACGTTGTGCACTTTCCCATCGTGTAAGCGTTAGGATGTCTCAGTCTTTGGGCCGGGAACATCTTGTACACTGCCCGAACCTGATGCTTTGTGAGACTGCATGCATCCTGCGATACAACGGTAATCCAATCCGGCTGGTGATCCATTCTCGGAATATTTCCACTTCATTATTGATTTGTTTGAATTGGACTTGCCAGTGGATTGCATGGCGCAAATGCTTTGTTGCACAATGGCTGATATAATCAAGAGGCCCCCTATCTGGGGGAAATTAAACACCTACGCTGGATGCCGGACCCCATCTTGTTATCTCCAGTTTTCTGAAACTTGACATTAAAGAGCAACAGCGCAAGATCACGAGTGTAACTCCTGTGACACCAGTACATATGTGAATAACGTAGAGGGTTTATAACATCCTGTATTCAATTGGTCATACAGAGGGCTTCTCACATATAACTCTGCCGGATAGTTACGTATGCGTTGTGCCGAGCGGGCGTGGGACGACGCCTTCCAGGTTGCTGCTGGCTGACGTACGAAGAACTTACATAAGCTCGCTATGGCAGCTGAGTTGCCTAAAGCAAGTCCTAGGCTATATGGAGTCATTTTCTTGTGCCATCTTGTACTTAAAGAGTGAATAATTTCTTATACTGTGGCATTAGATGCAGGAAAGTGAAATAAGATTCAGTAAATTCACTGAATGTTAGAATTTAATGAGTATTTGTTGCACACACACACTCAAAGCACGAACACGCACGCGCACGCGGTATGGAGAGAATTTAATGAATAAATATTATGCCGTCAATATTTTGACTTAGTGACATACCTACGAACCAGTCAAGCAGCATTCTAATATGACTGGAAGTAAATCGTCCTGTCCTATAAAGAATGCTGATCACTTTTGACTTACACTATATCTGCTTACAACTACCACCATTTATCCCATAGCACATTTATTACTCTACCTCATCGGGGAGAGAGGGTCCCAAAGACAGAAGCACTAATTGACGTCGGCAAAATACTAAATTACACACCGCACACACACACACACACACACACACACACACACACACACACACACACACACATCCACTATCTCTCTCTCACACACACACATGCACTCTCTCTCTCTTACACACACACACACACACACACACACACACACACACACACACACACACACACACACACACACACACACACACACACACGTGCATTAGCCAAGATTGATCGATGGAGAAAAAAGAAACCGGACCTCACAAGTGTCATATATTACAATGAGGCACACACACACACACACACACACACACACACACACACACACACACACACACACACACACACACACACACACACACACACAAACACAC
>NC_134790.1:24932139-24937139 GCF_046742065.1 Oratosquilla oratoria
CAGACATGACAGAATTGAATGGACACCAAGAAAAATGCATTTTTGTTCTTATTTAATGTTTAATTTTATTCAGCTTAACCTAATATGGTATATTTACATAGATTTATCTTCAGATTACATACAAGATTAAGCAAGCATGCCATGAACCAAATGAGCAGTAGATCTATCTGAATTTCAGCGAGGTCGTATTGTGAATCAACATGAAGGTGGACTTAGTCAACTAAAAATATCTCAAAATCTGTCAATACCCCTTTCTACTGTTAATAGAGTGATCGTACAATTCACTAGAGAAGGCAAGAAGGGCACAAAACCTCATTCAGGTCGTCCCGGGCCCTCATAAAAGAACCTTGCGTCTTGTCAAAAGAAATGTCGAAGAGGATCCAAGTTGCAAGGCCTCTGACATAGCAACACAAGCTGATGTCAGTCCCAGAACAGCTGCCAGGTATCTCCACAAGCTGGGTTACTATGGCAGAGCTGCAAGAAGGAAACCACTCCTTCGTCCAGCCAATATCAAACGCAGAAAGGATTGGGCTGTTGAGATGGTGGAGAGACCTGTGGCCTTTTGGAGCACTGTCATTTTCTCTGATGAGTCACGATTCACATTATTTTTTGACAGTGGAAGAGTGTGGGTCTGGAGACTTTGTAGTCAAGAGTTTGACCTCAAAAGACTGCAGCCAACAGTGAAACATGGGGGCATTTCAATAATGGTGCGGGGTGCAATTTGGAGTGATAGTCAATCAGAGCTTGAGGAGTGTCAAGGAAACATCAATTCAGGCAAATATGTTTCTATATTAAAGAAAGGACTAATTTCAATATTCTCCAGTGGTAGAATGAGTAAAAATGTCCTCATATTTATGGAAGATGGAGCTCTTTGTCACACTGCTCAAGCAACACAAAATTGGTTGAATCAAAATGGGATCAAGAAACTTCCATGGCCAAGTCAGTCCCCGGATATGAACCCTATTGAACACATCTGGGGCATATTAGACCGACAACTTCGCAAAAAGAACAGGAAGCCATCTTCAAAGCCCGAACTCTTAGGATTACTACGGGAAACATGGCAAGAAATCCCTCAAGATGATACTCGTGAACTAATCACTAGCATGCCTAGAAGTGTCCTTGCATTACAAAAAGAAAAGGGGATGTCAACCAAGTATTAGTTATTCACATTGTGACCATTTATAAACACTTTAATTGTATCAATTGCTTGTTTAATAAATTAAACGATCATGATGTCTATTCAATTCTGTCACGTCTGTATATATATATATATACATATATATATATATACATATATAGATATATATAGATATATATAGATATAGATATACATTGGTACATAATCATACAACACTACAACCATAATACACGCTCCCATTACACACACACACACACACACACACACACACACACACACACACACACACACACACACACACACACACACACACACACACACATATATATATATATATATATATATATATATATATATATATATATATATATATATATATATATATTTAAAGTCGCGATCCATCGTCATCCAAAACACGAACTTCCGTGGGTGCTCCAAGGTAACTCTATGACATCCATGACCGGAAAGGGAGACAATGCGCGACGTGTATCGTAATCTCAATAAAATAGTCAGGTACAAATACTCTATATTGTTTCTGGTTATAGACATTAGTGACAGTGTTGTATAGTATGCCCTCGGGCGTTATAGGAAAATCTGATAGAGGCAATTTTGATGTAGCTGTTTCCGCTGTCTCTCCGCGTAGGTACCGGTTTATTTTACTCCATAATGGGTGCTTATCCTGTTTGCTTCTAATTTCATTTGGGTCCCATCGGATAATTTCGTCCGGAGCTCGCGCGCTCCGCTCCTTTTCTTTTGTTATTGGCGATACTATACACGTGTCAATGGGATGGTCTGCCTCTCTTATTCTGGACAAGGCATCAGCCACTAAATTTTCCCTGCCTGGTATCTACTGAATTGCTAAATCAAAGTCAGCCACCACCATCTGCCATCGCAACACGCGCGTACTCGATCCTGAGTATCCAAAAACCCATTGTATCAGTATGTGATCGCTTACCAGTTACCGGAAATTCTAATGTAAGTGGTCTGTTCACTGTCAATTCATAATACACCGCGAGCGCTTCCCTTTCAACAGCAGTCTTTTCTCTTGCTTTCGTTAAGTGAACGCCAAAAAAAAATGAGATTGGTCGTCTATGCCCATTCTCATCAGGCTGTTGCAGTATACCTCCGATCGCAAAGCCACTCGCTTCTTTGTGAAGTTTGGGTATGAAAGAATTACATTCTGTGTGAGGATATTTTTTACTGTTTGAAAAGCTTCATTTGCTCCTTTTGTCCAATTTAGTGTCATTTTGGTGTTACATTTGTGGGGTGGCCCTTTCATCATAACCGTGAGAGGTTTTGCAATTTTTGCGCAACTTTGATGTGGTTAGTTACCACATCACGGTAAATGGTATCGTCCTTGAGGAAAGGATTATTGAAAATTTAAATTTCTTCAGGGTTTGCTTGAGCTTCTCCTCGGCCACCACATAGATTACATACAATGAATATTTTAATGTTTTGTACAGGTATGCAAATATGTTACATATAGACACTACCTACAACATAAGGGCCATCCCTGCATGTAACAACAATATTTACAATATACAATCTTATTACCCCGGACACATACAATAAATTGACCACGATTAGTAATTTTATATTACAAAGATGTTATATGCGTTAAGGGGATACTGCAGAGGTTTCAGGAAATTTCTAATGGTTGCCATCTTCTCCTGTTGTCTTATGCCTTCTGTAGATCTTATATGTCCTAGATAATTTGTTTCGCCCTTAAAGAAATCACACTTTTCGAACTTTTGGTGCTAAATTCACCAACCTTAGTCTTGTCAGAACGTCCTTTAAACTTCGGAGATTTTCAACCTAAGAAGAACCCAAAGGTAATCATGTCATCGATGTAGACACACGGTACGTTGCTCTTCCTATTTACCCCCATTAATGCTTGTTTCATCACCCCATGAAAACACGAGGATACATTCTTTAAATATATACAGTAAGATAATACATTCTTAGTGTTCATCAGATGTACAAAAAACAACCACACGCGAATCTCTCACTATTGATCTTACAATCCCTTCAACTCATACATTTTTATCTGAAATATGTTCATATTTCATCTTACTCCATGCTTGTTCAATTCCTATTCTCTTTAATAAGCTTAATCCATCCACAGGAAAGTCTTGTTCCCGATTACTAGGCCAAATGTCTCGCAAGAGAATTCAGATAAACTTTGGGCTTCTATGAAAGTCTGGTAATGTGTACTGGGGAACCGGCGAGACCTCTACTTCTTTCTTTAATCGTATGCCAATTGTCTAATTTTCTCTTTCTTTTTCATTTTTTCTTGTGTCTTTGTCTTACTGCTCCTGTCATTTGTTACTTTTTTGCACCAGTTTGTCATGACACCTTTGTCGTCTTTACTGCCTTCCCTCACATCACCTTATGAAAATATCTAATGTCTTTTTATATCCAATCTACTTTTGTTCCTTTGTGCAGAAAAATATCCAGAGTTATTTCTGCTGGAAGTTTTGTTTCTCTCACAACAAGAAAGACATGTTGAACTTCAACAAAGGGAAAGGTTTATGTGAGCGATACAGAGCCAGTATAGTGTAGTTTGGATCCACTTATCGTTCATAAATCAAGGCTTCTTTTGTATCCGGAAATAGGAGGACCGTCAAATGGGTGTATCTCATCACGTTCTTTTGATTTATGTTCTCACACTATTTGTATTTTATTTATATTTAGTATAGGTCCTTAATATTTGGTATATATGTCGTTTATGTTTCCTGCGAGTTCATTTGAATTTCTCTAATGCATCCGTTTATATAAGAGCCCAGTCACAACAAGTTTACGACCTGTTTTCGACCGCCAGCGGCGACCAGGCTGATTTTTGCTGTTCCTCTGTTTATAAAAAGAATTCAAGACAATTATGCAATTGGAATGAATCTCCCACTCATGAAGATCAACATGAAATAGCCACCTGGCGCTAACCATGAGAGAAACAAAAGTGCCACTGTCGAAGGTGGTGGTCGGAAACAAGTCGTAAGCTTGGTGTGACGGGCTTAATGCAACGTTTCAGGCGTTATATTCACATCGATATTCACAAAGGCCAAGACGCGAATCTGCGTAAAGCTAATTAATTTTATTTATGACCGAGGAGTGGAAAGACAAAGTGTAGGGAGTAACGCAGTCGTTCCCGATACAGTAAATCTGTAATTTTAACATTAGTGCTAGTTATTTGTAGTACATCATCCAATAAATCGATATCCTCAATCTTGGAACCTCAATATTTTCACCACGGAAGTATTGCTTAGTTATTCTCATCTTCAATGGTAGTGCAATTTATCCATTTTCATTTCATTTTTTCTATTTGTTTATTGATTCATCTTATCTATATTCTTATCTATTCATTTATTTGTTTATTTTTTATTTGTTTATATACTTTTGATAACGAGGCAAATGAGTAAGATTTTTACCACAAAATTCCCACAAGGAAATCTGGATTTCCACCTTTTTCCCCCATAAAAAGAGGGAATTATTATATACACAAATAAGTTCATTGCAACATATAATTTGCTCACAAAATATCCCATGCGAGCAAATTTCTCAGACACAAATTTGTGGAAAATTCCCACAAAATGGCATCGGTGGCATCAGTCATGTGCATTCGTACGACCCGGTATGGACTATACTGATTTGCTTACTTTTCCTTTTGAGTCTTGGTCAGGGTAGGAGTGATGCTTACATTAAAGAACTTTGACCGTAGTGGGCGTTTGCCATTAAGACATAATCAATTTAGGAGAGAGGCCAAACGCTGGGCAAAACGTCAAATATATTGGATCCCATACTTTGCGTTTGGCCTCTCTCCTACAGTGCCGTTAGAGTCGTTTCTGCTTTTACTCATAATCAATTT
>NC_134790.1:24944639-24952139 GCF_046742065.1 Oratosquilla oratoria
AATACTCCATAATGTAGACCAATCATGCACGTATATACGTATAATGATACCTCAATTATGCCGCAGAAGATATTTTCATGTACATTAATTTAAAAGATAAATCACTCGTGGTTTCCCTTGGCGCCTTATCGTTTTCTTTTATCAACAAGCAAACATAAATATATGCCGAGGGAAACGCGAATTCTTTGTTAGTTTTAGAATTTTCGCAAGATTATTTTTTTTTATTTAATTTATTTTATTCTATTTATTCATTTATTTATGTATTTATTTTTTCATTTTTATTTATCATTTATTCATTTATTTATTTATTCATTTGTTTATTTATTTATCTATTATTATTATTCTATCATATTCTTTTGTATTGTACTTGTGTCTGTCCTTGGGACGCCCTTCAAGCCAAAGACTATTTTTCCCTTTTATCGTATCTTCCTCTTCGATAAGCTGCGTGCTGCTAGGGGCATGACCCCGGATGTCACGCCCTCAGGAAAGAGAGAGAGAGAGAGAGGGGAGATACAGAGGTCGAAGGCCGTATAAGAGACCAAGAATGAAAAAAAACAGAAAAAAAACACTAGTGACCCATCTAGATACCAAATATCCTAGGAAGACATGCAAAAGAAATCTCGGGCAACAGGGAAAGCAGAGGCTTACCATCGAACCACAGCCTTGACCCGGGGTGTGGGGTCTCCTCCAACGGTGGTCGAGTTCCTCTTGGGCCGAGGGACCGTCCACAGACTCTCAAGACCAGCTCCTCTGGTGTTCAAAGTGACAGACCCTCGTCATGACGCTGTGGTAGGGCACCCAGCCACCAGACTCTTCCCTCTGATCAATACAATCACCTGAAGGCAGCCAGAGGAAATAGATGAGCCCACGTTACTCTAAAAAAATAGGTTCATGAGAGAGAGAGAGCGAGAGAGAGAGAGAGAGAGAGAGAGAGAGAGAGAGAGAGAGAGAGAGAGAGAGAGAGAGAGAGAGAGAGAGAGAGAGAGAGAGAGAGAGAGAGAGAGAGAGAGAGAGAGAGAGAGAGAGAGAGATACAGTTGAGGACCTGACACACCTCCTTGCGACGAAACTTGTCACCTTTCCTTGTGGAGCATTTCATACATTTCTGTACATAGTAGCTACCTTGTGACTAAATTATTTTTTACCCACAAAACTGTATCATTGCAATAAAGAAAAGTACATTTACATAGTTCAGGTGTATAAATTCTAATAAAATTGTTTGTGGAAAGCAGGGATTAATGTATAGAATGACCTTTTCCTCTGCTACGAGTGGGAACATGTCATACACCTTGTCCAAGTCCAATTTAGCAAACTGCTGAGGATGAACACGTAATCTGCGGAACATTAGAAATCAATTTACAACAACTTGTGCAGCTTACGACGCACACTCGTACACTTGAAGCAAAAAGGTTTTAGTCAGGTCTTTCTCTTTCGGCAACAAGAAAGACTTTTTTTTTTTTTTTTGAGTTTTGAGTTTTGGCCATGAACGTTTTTGATCAGTTGATCAGTTGTGCAAACGTTTCCTCATGAAACCTAACCTATCAGTGATGCGGTATTTAGACAGACTAGTCTCTAAAATGATAGGTCCATATGATGGGAGTAGATTTTCAAACAAATGTCCGACTTTATATGCGTCTTTCTTTACCTAAAGTCAGGCTACACTGTGACCCGACAAAGTCGACTTGGATTGAAACGACTTAAACTATCAGTTTTGAGTTTGAGATTGTCTCTTTTTTTTCTAATTTTATGGTTGATGATTTTTGATTTATGGAATTTTTGGCTTGAAGGCCAAGCGCCGGAGCCGGTCTAATTTTATGGTTGACAATACAGGACTATTACTATTAACATTGCGATTACTATAATTATATTATCATTATTATTATTATTATTATTATTATTATTATTATTATTATTATTATTATTATTATTATTATTATTATTATTATTATTATTATTATTATTACTATTATCTTATCACTATTATTACTATCATTATTATTAATTATGTTATTATTATTAGTAGTATTATTATTATATTAATTACCATGGTTATTATAAGTTATTATTACTTCTTTTATCAACATCATTATCATTATCATAATCATAATCATTGATATCATCATTAATATTATCGTCATTATTTTCATCCTTATAATCGCTATCCTTATTATTGCTACCTTTATTAGTGTTATCCTTATTACTGTCATCCTTATCCTTGTTCTTGTTGTTATCATCAATATTATCAATACTATTATTACTATCATTATGACTATCATATCTTACCCAAAACGTATGTGTATTAATGTATGATATATATATATATATATATATGTATATATATATATATATATATATATATATATATATATCATATTATATTATATATATACATATATATGTATATACATATATATATATATATATCATATATATTATATATATATATATATATATATATATATATATATATATATATATATAAACTTCGATCAAATGCTTCTTGTTTAACTTTTTCTGTCACGGACAACTTCTGGCAGACTTCTTACAATTTATGCAGACACCAGACAACCTTAGTGTGTTTGGGAAAACTCCATCGAGTCCAAAAGACGGTGTCATGAGCAGGAGACCTTGGGCTTTACCAGATGACCTCAGTGCGCTGAAGAAAATCTTACTTGCACAGACTATTATTGGATGTGTCTGGCGCTAGGCTAGTCTTCAAGCAACCGCATCGTCATCCAGGAACTAGCTGGTGTCTATTTCTTCTTGCAGTTTACGAAAGAGTCGTGGAAGTTGTTCTTGGCTACAAGGTTGTGGAAAACTTCGATATGAAAGGTGGGTGTTGGAGTGGCATCTCTCTCTCTCTTTCTCTCTCTCTCTCTCTCTCTCTCTCTCTCAGAGTCTGTATTGCACCGGCAGTAAGAGGGCCTTTCTTAGTTTACATGCCTATCTGTCAAAAGGACTCACGCTACTCACAATTGTCAAAATCCTGTGGGATCTCCGTTGATTGTTCGACCCGATGATGGTTTGGTACTCGAGAACAAAGGACGGGAAGCTTTTGAGTTCGAGGAAATCGTTCCTCGAACCAGTGTAGGCACAGGTGGTGTGACAAGGATGTGGTTCCAGAAATGTGTATTGACGATTTACACCATAGCCCGTTGAGGGTTTGTAGTTCTTCAATTTCATTGTTTCCTAAGTGTACCTCTTTCAGTAACATCCATTTCGTCAGTATATTTAATCTAATGAGCGAGGATTTATTCTTTAATAGTTCCTTGCGAAAAGACCATGTTTAAAGTACTTGTCGATGAACAGACATGGGTATTGTTACGTCCCCCCCACGTGGAACCAATGGAGACGTGGCATTATGCACCGCGAGAGGCGGAAACAGAGGCCAAGGTAGCCGTTGTCTTTGCGTCCAAACTAGTTTTATGGTGGCCACGGTGGACGCCGAAACTTTCGTTTTTTTTTTTAGTTTTTTTTTGGGGGGGAGGTGGAGGGTAGAATCGTATCCGCGCGTATCCATGTGGCGCGCGTTGCGCCCGTGCACGTGCGTGCGTGGGCACGCCACCTGCGGAGCATCGGCCGGCGGCCGCTCTCCCCAAGCGCGCGCAAGCCGACGCTCACTGGAAACAGAATTTGGGAAAGCAGAGATGCGGTCGATAGCAGCTGGCTCAGGACGCTGCTGTTGCTTCTGACGTAAGCGCGTTGCTCTGCTCTTGTTGTACTCTCCCTCTTTCCTTCTCTCTTCGTAGCAGCATTTTTCTTTGCTGAGATGGGATCTTCTCACACGCCGTTTAGAGTATATGACACCTGGGCTATCTGTGACCGGGAATATCACGTAGCTTGGTTCTGTTATCAGGACTGTATGCAGGGCGAGGCTGGAATACGTAAACGTGGCGACGACTGTATAACTGCTGCCAACATTCACTCTCTCTCTCTCTCTCTCTCTCTCTCTCTCTCTCTCTCTCTCTCTCTCTCTCTCTCTCTCTCTCTCTCTCTCTCTCTCTCTCTCCCTCTCTCTCTCCTCACGCTACTGACCTGAGATTGAGACCCTTTCAGAAGTTTATAAATATCACAATACTGCAAACCGTTACTGTACCCCATAAGCAAGGGGATGTATGAATGCATGCAAGGTCACACTATTACCCATAGATCGGCCCACACAAGCTCGTCCGTTGGGGGGGGGGGGGAATAGCTGTTGATCACGAGCCCAGCACGTGATCCAAGACCATGGCGAACCTTGCACACACGCGGACACACACATGCACACACCACCACGCGTGCGCGTGCATACACGACCCATTTCCACGCCTCGGAAATACTTAGCAACAGTGAAGAGTAGAGTGACTTGGCTTGTTTTCGACAGAGGTGATGGTGGATTGAGCACGACACATAGTTCCCCTTCTTTTTGCCTTCCTAAGTGATCCCTTTAACTCTCAAACGCCCGCAGCCCGTCCCTTTTTCTTCTAACCTGTCAGCCGTCCGACAGTCCCCCCCCCTCCCCCCACGACCGCCACCCTCGGCCGTGTCCTTGCTGGGGGGTGGGAGGGGAGGTGAGGGGAGGGGGTGGGGGAAGTTGCTGCTGCTGCTGCTGCTGCACTGCTGGCTTCCTGCTTAACGGGAATTGAGATCGTTTATGCCCCTCTTGAGACCTCCCGTCTTGCACAAGAATGGCTCGTCTCACTCAATCTTGCCAACTTCTCTCTTTCTTTCTCTCTCTCTCTCTCCCTCTCCCTCTCTCTCTCTCTCTCCCTCTCTCTCTCTCCCCTTCTCCCTCTCCCTCTCCACTCTCTCTCTCTTCGCTTCTTCCACCTTTTATTTTAAGGTGTACTTTCGTGTAGTCTTTGCGTGGTACTGTATTTTCGCCGGCGCGTTCGTGTGTATGTGCATTCACATGAAATATCGTCAACCCAGACTTCGGCAGGGTGACAATTCTTCATGTGGGCTATCCTAGGGTGACAATTCTTCAAATGGGCCATCCTGGGCTTACGATTCTTCGGTTGTATAGGTTGATGACAATAAGCATAACCCTCATTCAACCTAACCTAACCTAATCTAACCTAACCTTTATTCCACGGTTGATATTCGGTGTACTGGGGTGACAATTTCTCAGGTGGGATCTCATGGGGTCATGTGGGCGTTCTGGGGTGACAATTCTTCATGTGATCCCGCATATGTCTACGTGTTGTCATTTTGTTCGTGTTCATGTATGCATGTTGCTTTGTACACGTGCGTACTTATACATATGCTTGTACATGTTTGTTCGCGCTTATATGGGCGTCATTTTGCGTGACTGCACTTGTAATATAACCATTGTATGTGTGACTGTGATTAGGACCCCTAACCTTGTTTGTGAGAATGTTCCCGCTTGCATCAGCCAGTCGGAATCCACTACTGAACAAATACTCATCCCAAGTTCTTCCATGAGTCACAAGATTACACCAACCTTAACCACGTCACTCCTGCAAACTTCTTCATTTCGTTTCTCCACATTGTGTCTGGTCTCCCACGCCTACCGCCTCAGGGCGTCTAGTCAGTCAGTCAGTTGCATTCTCGCTCCAAGCCCCAGCCTCCTTTCCGGCTTGATTCCCTGCCCAAATCCACTTCCGATCTCTTATCACTTCCACATTCTGTTTCACTCCAGTATGCATGATTACCCAAATTGCTCTCTTCTTCTCTCTCTGTATAACTTTCAGCACTGATTCCTGTGTCTACATCACCTTCGTCAGTCTCCAAGTTTCACATCTGTAGATCGTAGCTGGGTACAGTAAAATGTATACAGGTTTGCAGTATGTACAGTATAATGTATACAGGTTTGCATAGCCTACGGTATGGGAAAAATGTTTTCTCAAGCCATAGACATTGCTTCGGGTAACATTTCTCATGATATATATGTTCACCAATTGTTTTCAAACCAATGTACTTAATTTATGTGATTTGTAGTCAGTTTTAGCACCTGGACAAAATAATTATACTCTTCAACTTTAAGATATTATCGATTGTTTTACTCTGAGTTTTTTAGTTGAACGTTGGGTTTATATTCATTCATCTTCAAACTTACTCTGAGTCTTTCCTTGCTCTAAATATATCTTGCAAATCTTCTAAGTATAATATCATCCATAAAATCCCTTCAACTCAAACTATATAGAAATTAGTAAAAACAATATCGCGTTTCTGTACTCACGGTTTTTTCTGTATTTGTGAGATCAAACCACAGCTGCATATTTTGAAGACATTTCCACGATGTGTTCAGGTTGCACCCTGTTGCGCAAAGAATTGGATAAGTTTAGGTTTATGAAGGAAATAGGCAAGAACTGGTTTACCAACAGAATGGTTAACGAATGGAATAGACTTAGTAACCATGTAGTGAACGCCGAAAGAATTGATAATTTTAAGAGAAGGTTAAATAATTTTATAGATAGATACGGTGGTAAGGGACATAGAACTGGCAGGTGTAGGCCTTATGGTCTCCATTTTTATACTCAAAGTTCATTATTTCCGATTGTTTCACTGAATCGACGGCCTTTTCGTCAGCTACAATAGCTAAACACAAAGGTCAATTGTATTCGTTTTCTCGATGAAATGATGCCCTGGCTTCGGATGGTCAGCAGTGGCCTGTTCTCTTGGCTGGTCTTCCGCCCGAAATTTGCCTGCGAGTCAACCTGTCAGAACTTTGAGAGGGACTCTTATGCATTTTGGTTCGTTTTTCTTTTGAAACTTGGCCCCGTAACAACCTAACTGGAAGATAATTACTAAAGCGTTTCTGGTTTCCTTTCTTATGAAGTGAACTCACTGGAACAATGCATCTTAATGTAGGATCGTCTCCTCTGACCTATTCACTATATGTATGTGTATGTGTATGTATATATATATATATATATATATATATATACATATATATATATGTATATATACATATACATATGTATATACACATATATATATGTATATATATACATATACATATGTATACTGTATATATACATATACATATATATATATATATATATATATATATGCACACATATATACACGACTATACACATATAAGGTATAACTTAGTAGATCTACAATGGATTTAGTTTATCCTTGCATTGTTCAGAAGGCCTATTGCTACACCATCTTTCCCAGGTGCTTTTCCTCGTTTTATATCTTTCAAAATGGACATAACTTTTGCACTTGTAACTTCAGACAAAAGGTTAACGCCTGCAGATGGACTTGTTGGCTGATCTGTAAAATTTTATCTCTGCATCCGATAATATCTCCGTTTTCAAAAAATCAAAATGATCATTTGCTGTCTCCCTACACCTAGACTACGTTGTACCTGTTTACTATTTTTTACCCTTCCGGATAGTTTTCTCTATATGATTCATGTTTCTCTTCTTTTCTTATATCCGCCTTGATAAGCTAGTCTATTCTTTTCATCCCTCCTGTTCTTAATGTTCAAAGTCCTTTCGTTTTCATTGGACCACTTGTTACTTCTAAACGTTTACCGTGAGATTGA
>NC_134790.1:24959639-24962139 GCF_046742065.1 Oratosquilla oratoria
TCTGCACACTTTTTATATTCCTTTTCATACACAAGATCCAAGTACTTATCAGCAATATCTTTTCTAGATGGAGGAATATAACCTGGCCTCAGGTTCTGAACCATCTTGAGAAACTGAGGATGCTGAATAAGACGAAATGGTGAATTTGTACAAGTATAATTCTTGCAACTTCTTTGTCGAGATTTTCCTTTTGAGAGGCTGAAGTTTTTATGATAAATCTGTCCAGAGATGGTGATGACTTTCTTTTAGATGAAAATGATTTAGCAGAAGTGGCGCCTGGGGAGGAGTCTGATAGTGACCTTTTTAATGGTGGAGTCAGGTTTGCATATAATTCAAGTGGAGCCGATGATGAAGGGATCGAAGCTGTTGATACAGATCCTGAAATGGAAACAGAAATTTTTAGCATATTGCATAATTTATAAATGAATAAATAAATGAATGAATAGAGTGTGATTTAGGTTACTTTTGAGTACAGTATTTATTTTTTTAGATAATGATCATATTCACACAAGCCACTAAATTATTTGGAAATAATGAACAGGATATGAAATAGGTGGGCTTGGAATTCAGCCCACACAGGATTCAGTCCACTTTTAAATTCACTAAAGATAATGGGTTAGTTGGGTTAGGTTAGGCTAAATCCTTTTGGGCTGAATCCCATGTGGGTTGAATTCCAATGGAACCTATGAAATATATATCACAATGTTGAATGAAATGAATAACAATCATCTAGGCCCCAAAGTTGAGTAGATACAGTATATTATAGTGATATAGTCATTACCCAAATTCAGAAGTAATGAAGTTGAAGTATCATCTCTTTAGGCCTTCACATTTTTATTGCACATGCTCTCCATTGTTCACCAAATTTATATAGTTGCGTATGAAAAGGGAGAGATGCACACAATATAAGTAAATTATTTACCTGGATCATCAATTTCTTCTTCTGTATGCTGTGACTGACCTTGGCATTTATTTCTGTGATATTTTAATCTTGACACAATATCCTGTAGTTCCTGGCTGAAGTCTTTGCATTTAGCTCGGTACCCTTTGCCAGAAGTTGTTGGTAGTTTTTCAAAATAATTCCAGACAGGATAATTTTTTCTGCCTGAAGGAACCACACTGCCAGGTCCAGAGGACATCCTTCCTGGTTGATTCCAAAGCAGCAATTGATTCAGTGAGAAGCTGCTTACCTAGAACAAGTTTCAACAAGAATCTTGTTGAAACTTGTTGTGGGCTGCACAGTGATATACTGTATACTACATGTAGGCTTATAGCGTTCCTTGTATACTTGTGGCAAGTCTATATAACACTACTCCTTATATTGTTTAGCTAAAAATGTCCTTTAGCAATCAGATAGCAATCCCACAATATTTAAAATCTATAAAAAAATATATATATATTTAAATCAAATAAATCTGATTTAAATAAAAAAAACGATTTTTTCATATTTTCTAAAAAGATAAAAAAAAAAAAAAAAAATCGCCAACCCTGGTGTCCACTAACCTCATACAATAATACCTGTTAAGTCCGGCTAAAATTGGCATTTTAAAGCATAACAGTGCCTTAAAAATAGTTTCTTATTTCACTATAAAAGTTTATATTAACTTATACTGCATTGAATAAGTCAATAGTTGATATATTTGTCCTATATACAATGTTAGGTTTCTAGTTTTGATATATTTGTCCAGTATAAAATGTTAGGTTACAAAGAAAGCAATGGCCTCCGCTAGCGGACCCAGGGATCTGGGTGCGCACGTCCTGTGTAATAGTAGTCCTTGATATATATATATATATATATATATATATATATAGAGGTATATATATATACATATATATATATATATATATACATGTATATATATATATATATACGAATATATGTATACATATATATACATATATATATATACATATATATATATGTATGTATATATATGTATACATATAGATGCATATACATGTATATACATACATATATATATATATATGCATACATATGTATACATATACATATATATACATATAGCTATTAGCTGAAATATAGAAGTTACACATTCTTCTAAAGTTTCCTTTTTTATTCCGACTGGGTTCTTCGTGATTATTAATTACATATGAGCCACAACATTTTGTCATAGTGAATACGTACATATGTATACATATACATATATATACATATCTATATATATGTATACATACACACACACATATATATATATATATATATATATATATATATATATGTATGTATATATATATGTATATGTATATGTATATATAAATGTGCATATATATATATATATATATATATGTATATGTTTGTATATATATATATGTATATATATATGATATATATGTATATATATATATATATATATATATACTCTTTAGACACGTGACTTTTACACGCCCACATGAGCACCAGAAAAAAAAAATAGTTGATTGTCGTTGAAGCAATTCAACTTAACGCTTGCTTTTTGGAAGGCGTTTTGCTAGCCAAAGC
>NC_134790.1:24967139-24974639 GCF_046742065.1 Oratosquilla oratoria
CTGCACAGTTCCCCATTATTCTCCAGTGTTTCCTTATATTATAAAAGGCTTATTCTCCCGTTTTTTTTCTTCATGCTGGACGAGAGAAGCGCTGTCCATTAATGTCAGTTTTGACAAACCCTTCACCTGTGAAGGCCGACGTCAATGTTTTCTTCTAGCTACTGTCAGTCAATATTATTAGACCAAGGGAAACTACCCGTTTTCACTAAGTTTCAGGAAGTTCATATGAGGCCAAGAACTTGCAGAATGGTACAAGAACCCTTAAGGTTACAAGGGAGAAGGTCCGTCGGTGCGTCCGTCTGCTGAGGTCAGACAGGAGTCGAAGACTCTTTGGATCGCGTGCTCGAGCGAACGCTCCATCCGCTTGCTTGGTGCTCGCTGAGGGGTTGTCTGACGTTTTGACGTTTCCGTTGTGTATCATGCATCAACTGGATGATGTTTTGCAGTTTTTTAGCGAGCAGAGAAGGATGCAAAGAAAGGATGGAAGGAAGAAGGGAGAATTTGGTAAGGAGGTAAGGGGAGTAGGACATGAGGAGATGAGAAAGTGGGAAAGGAAAGGTAAAAGAAAAGGAGGAGGAAGAGAGAGGAAGGAAGGAGGAAGGTGGAGATGGGTTGAAGGAGGAGAGAGTGGGGAAGGGGGATGGGAGAATGAGATACAAGGAAGAGAAAGGGTGAAAGAGGAATGTAGAAAGGGAATGACAAAAGGAATGGAGGAAAGGAAATTAAAAAAAGAAGAAGAGTCAAGAGGACTGAGAAGGGGAAAGAGGAGGGGGAGAAAAAAGAGAGAAGGTATACAAGGAAGGAAGGAAGACGGGGAAGAGGTGGAAGAAGAGAGAAGGAGGGAGAGGGAGGAAGAGGGAAAGGAGAAGAAAGGAGAAGAAAGGAAAGAAGAGAAAGGAAAAACGAGGAACGGGAACAGAAACGGAAATTTGGAAAAAGAGGCGAGGAAGAGGGCGTGGTGGAGATGGAAGGGGAAGGAAAAGAGGGTAAGATAGGATGGGAAAGGGAAAGGAAAAGAAGAGACGAAGGAAAGCGCGGGCAAGGTGACCAGATATCTCAAGCAGGAATATGCTAGACTGGAGTTGAAACTATGCTATATTAGCAAAAAAAAATCATGCTAAATTTTTCGTTCCTCTTAATATGCTCACTTTCTGTTACATTTCTTCTTATTACTATAGTATCATTTCTGGAGGGGAATATGCTCAATTTAGCATAATTATGATGAATTTGGTCACCCTGGGAAGGACAATAGGCTATCCCACTTTTATCCCACTTTTTATCTCAGAGACATCCTCTCTCCAAGCCAGTGTGCTCAGGCTCTATGGTTAAAGAAGGATCAACTTCTCAGATCCGGTGACCCCATCAGCATAACTAGTCTGTCTGAGAGGGAAGAATCTGTGGAAAATCCCAAAAGGAGTTGGGCACTCCACAACTCTCTCTATCTCAATTCGCCTGTCTGTCTCTACTCCCTCCCACCACACCGCCCCAGAGCCTTCTTAAGCCCCTTTCAGTACTAAATTATAGACACTGCCCCCCCCCCAAGTTGGATGAAAAAGTTTGGCTCATCAGTGAAAAAAAGACATACACGCAGAGAACCCCAACTTCTTTAGGACGAAGTTCTGATCGAATTTCTTCCATATGGTTATGTATTTGCCACTAACACTCAGCGCTCTTGTCCTTGAGGACAATATCCCAACCGAACAGGTAGTCTGAGGTGGTAAAGTAGAGATCTGAAGAGTATAGCACAACGAAGGGATTGTAGAAGTTAAAACTAATTTTTTTTTTATTTTTTTTTATTTTTATTTTTTTTTTTGTAAATAGACTCTAGCCATACAAGCATGCTGCATGCCTCTGGTCCGTAGGGGTTTCACTTAAGTCCCTAAAATAGTGACTACATAAGAAAAAACAGTCAACATCCCAAAGTGAGCCTTCAGTATGAAGGGATTAATTATCTTTACAATTTCCTACAAAACTATTTTATTTCTTCTAAGTCACCTCTTGAGCAAGTAAACGGCTAATACGAATAAAATCATCTGAAATTAAATTAGCTAGAATAAAATCGTTGAAGACGTCTTCATAGCAAAGGGGTCAAGGGCTTTATTTCAAGCCCTTTCTCTTTTCGTCCCCTCTTCCTCTCCCCCACTCTCTCCCTCCTCTCTCCACATTCGTTGGTAGCTCCCTCCCTCCCTCCCTCCCTCATGAGCCTCCCCCCCTCCTCCCTCCCCCCACCCCCGCTACACTAACTTCCTTCATCCTTTCTTCCTCGATTCCTTTGCAACCTCAAGGTTGTTGGTCTGCATGGAGGTGTGAACCAGTGGTTTGCTTCCATAGATCACAACCTCTCCCCTGGGGTGCGGGGGGTGGGGGGTGGGGGGTGGGGAGGCACTAAGCTCCCCGTGAGGAGAAACAAATAGAACAAATTCTAATGGTAGTCAGTTGATTCAAAATGAATGGTTTTCAGCGTTGAACTGGTCTCCAAAAACGGGTTTACCAAAAGAGTGACTAACGAATTGGAAAGACTTAGTAATCATGTCGTGAGTGCTGAAACTATCGGTTGCTTGAAGAGAAAGTTAGATCATTTTATGGATGGGAATGACTGGGGGTAAGAGACAAGGAACTGCTTAGTGTAGATCTTATGGTCTCTTGTAGTCCCCTCCATTCTTACGTTCTTTATGTATGGAATACTTGAAGGCGGAACGAAAGATTCCAGGAAGCTGAAGAACGTCTGTGCATAACTATGGAACACTTGAAGAAAGAAAAAAGAAAAAAAGAAAATGTCTGAGAACTCTCATGCATAAGATATATGGTCGTGCGTGTATCCAGGAAGTTGCAGGGCCTGGACACAACAATTCTTCAGAAACTTTTTTTTCGTAAACTGGAATAACGACGATTCCAGAAACCTGAGACCTAATGACATCGAGAAAAATTGTGGGTTCGAATCCCGCACGCCCTTCTCTCCGATTCCCAGAAGCAGTGACTGCTACTTGTCACCCTAACAGGCCCTAAAGCGCATCATGGAGCAAAGGTGACGGCTTCGGCCGCAGCTACACAGCGCCTCCTGGAAACGGCCGTTCTTCCTTGAAGTAACGTGGAAGATGTAGTCCCTGTAACCGACGCTAGCGTGACGGACTACCTATATCTAACGACTAAGGGTACCGAGGTCGGAAAACACCGGATTAACCTTCTCAGCACAAGGGTCTGTCCTGTGACGAATAAAATAGTTGGGCCTTAGCCAGAATGAAATATTCAAAGCGCATCATCATGGCAAAGAGGTTAAGGTAGATAAATAAACGAATAAGTAAATAAATAAATGAATAAATAAATAAATAAACATATACACTAATAGGACAATGAATAAACAAATACATAGTTAAATGAATAAATGAATAATTAAATGAATAAATGGAAACCTTCCTCTGCCTTCGTGGATCCTCCTCCTCCTCCTCTTCCTCCTCCTTCTCTCCCTCACGTCGTTTCCTTCCCACCTTGGCAACCCTTGGGTTTCCCCCTTCACACCTCCCCCACCCCCAACCCACCCCCAACCCACCCTAACCCACCCCCAACCCACCCCCAACCCCCGGACTCCCAGACACCCTCTCTGCGAGCGTGGGTCGTGCCATTCAGCGTAATAGAAGACCTGCGTGACGAGCAGCACATATTTTTTTTCTTGTAAAATACACAACAATAACAACAACAACAAGGCCCCACTCCCACCCAACCCCGACTCCCACTCCACTCTCACACCGGAGGGACTTTCATCCCTATGTCCTTGTTTCTGTGCCACCATGTGGCACAAGTTTCGTTCTGACACAAACTGTGTGGCACCCGTCTCCCTCACATACATAGACGACACATTTTGAGAAGCGCCTCATAAATACATATATATATATATATATATATATATATATATATACACATATATATATATATATATACATATATATATATATATACATACATACATATATATATATATATATATATATATATATATACATATATATATATATTTAAATATATATACACACACATATATATATATATATATTTCGCCGCTGTCACTTCCTATGGAGATTCCCATCATGTTGGTTGATGTATGACTTCAAGGACCCAATGTAATCAGGATCCACCTCAAGACTTCCCTTCCCCTGATGTCATATGATACTCGAGTAGGGAGAACTGAATCACCGCACAAGGCACTACTTACTCTTTTATTCCAGCTTCTAGCAGGAGGACACCCCTACATCAGCGAAGGGACTACAACCTTGATTAATCCCTATTACCATCACACGTCCTACCAATGATGTCCTTAACAACCTCATAACTGCCGCCGCCGGGCAATTTTATTTATACTCATCTTCGATGAGGAAGACACTAAACCAAGAAGAACGTACCTGCGGCCGAAGCCGTCACCTTTGTCCTATTCTGCGCTTTAGGGCCTGTTGGGGAGGTTAACAAGCAGTCACTGCTTTTGGGAATCGGGGAGAAGGGAGTGCGGGATTCGAACCCACAACAACTAAGCGAGTGCGATAAGGCCACCAGCGCGTCAGGACGGGGATTAAGAGGAGTTGTGTTTACAATGGCCTCTGCACAAGTCGTGGCTTCCAAAACAAATGGCTCCCCATTCCCATCCCCCCCGTATAGGGGTAGTGACTGCCATCACCTTTTATGCAGTCAATATTTTAGGGAGTTTAATGAAAACCCATCGGACCAAACCAACCAGCATTCTCTTCTGTAGGGAGAATGACCTCCCTTCCAAAAAGACTGATGACACTTTATTTTTATTTTATTATGATGATTATATATATATATATATATGTATATATATACATATTTGTATATATATATATATATATGTGTGTGTGTGTGTGTGTGTATATATACATATATATATATATATTTTTTTTTTTTTTTTTTTTTTTTTTTTTTTTTTACTTTTATTATACCTCCACTCCTGCAGCTTATCTTCAGCCTTTCCTTGATCACCACCATCACCTCTGTAACTCCACCTCCTTCGGTGCTCTATTGTCCCTCCAAGGACAGAAGTCCACTACTGAGAGATGATACTGAAAACATACTCCTCGCTTCCCTTCTGTGCCTCTAATCACATAATGCGCTGGTGGACTCGACGGAAGTGTGTTTCCTGGTCTCGCATTCGCTTGGTTGTGGGTTCGAATCCCGCACGCTTCTCCAATTCCCAGCAGTGATTGCTTGTTACCTGTCCCGTCAGCCCAAACGCATAGAGGAAAGGTGACGGCATCGGCCGTAGCTACGCGCCTTCTGGCGTGGGCTCCTCGATTTCTTCTTCTTTTAATTACATAATGAACCTCACATATACAGTCTCTCAAATGAAATCGTCACAATTCTAACATATACAGGGAACTAGAAACACATCTATCTATCTATCGAGAAATATACCATTAAGCCCTAGATTTGCAGCAACACTCCGACGGACATAAGTAAGCTCCAAAAAGAAGAAATTATTCTAAAAAGGATAAAACATATTTGATTCCGTTGGTCTATGAAAATCTATGGTCACGGTGACCTGTCCACAAAACAGTCCTCTAGCGACGAGTGCGTTAGATGTTGGTAATGAGTTGACCTTAAATTCTGATGAGAGACTTTGATTTGGTGTCGTTACAAGTGTGCATTGGTGGATATCTCATAAGATCAAAGCTAATGTTTCAGCCAGTTCATACTTGTACGAACTTCACACAATTACGGATAGCCTCACCAGTAAACGCTGGTAGTTCGTGTGACCTTCTTTTCATTGAGACTTTGTTGAAAAAAAAAAAAAAATACATTGTATATTATGTAAGCTAATGTTGGGTATAGTAAATCCAAGTATAAATTTACTTGTGGTTTCGTTCCATGGGGTTCCCGATATCCAGAGTTAAAGAACTTTTCTGGAAGAGTTCTTCAAACTATTGCAAACTATCCATACGGAGTTGGTAATACAAAACAGATCGTGTTAATTCCATTTTACGTAAGATTACTTATAGAAGAAGTTATGAATAGAATTACTTCATCGATAAACAGAAACTACATACTGTATGCGAACCAAAGGTGTATTGAAAAGATATTGTATTTGAATCATGGTACCGTTTTTCAACAGAAGAACATAAAAAACAAAGTTAATCTTCGACTATTCAATATTCTATTATCTATGAATATACGATCATGAAGCGTACACACTAGACATGCAATCAAACGACAAATGTAAGTTTCTATCATGATGAAATATAAGAAACAAAAAAATAACTCTTGTACCTCAGTGGGCAACGATCGTTGGTATCACCAAGTCGCGTTGATTAGTACGCAAAGTAACTTTAAAGGTAAACAACTCGTGGCAGGTGATTTTCCCCAAAACGCAAAAAAATTCTTTCTATATCCGGTATATTCTGGGAGATGCAGAAACCCTCATCACTTTGAGGATGTGGTTCTTAAAAAAAAATTTCAGCCCCAACGATACACCAAAGTTCAACTAGAAATCAACATGATATTTCCTCTCAATTATTAACATACTGCTCCCGATTTTTAACTTAATTTACCGAAAAAAAAAGAGAGAGAAAACAGGACGGCCATGAACAGACAGTTGAAATCTAGGGGCTCTTCATATTTTTACTTTCAGTGAACAAATAAAGTAAAATTCTTACACATATCATTAACTTAATATTTTCCACCATGCCTTTTAGGATACTCCAAAGAACCGGTTTTGAACCCCCCTGAGGGTATTGAGGCACTATTTTAATATGAACACCTACTTTAGGGCATACTCCACCCCAGTCTCGACGTTTTTACAAACCAGGAGGGAACAGATACCACCAAAGTGTCATTGCTATTGGTGTGTGCGGGGGTGGGGTGGGAGGTGGGGGGTGGGCGGGTTTGGGAGTTCCTCGCCACGCTAAAGTGCAGCCACGTCGGGAGTGAATGTCGTCTGCACTGCCCTGCCCTGCCCATCCTGATGACCGTCTCCCCGCCATCGACCACCAGGTCTGCGGTCTTCCTTTTTGTCTGACTTCCCTCCTCCTCCTCCTCCTCCTCCTCCTCCTCCTCCTCCTCCCTCTACCTCCCATCTCCTCCTCCTCTAACCGGTCTCCCTGGCCAATCCAGACCTCCAGCTTCCTCGCTGGTCTTCTTCGACAAAGAGAATAATGTGCAAACCGCCATTTGGGGGTATTTTGAGGCGAACTTCGCGCAGAAGCAGTCCCTTGTAATACACTCCGAGGTTCTAAGATTCAGTCAAAAAGATACCCCTCAAGAAATTTATTGTAATCCAAGTCGAACGACAGTTTAATTCGTTTATCTATTTCCTTGTTGTCATATATTTGTCTATATTTCCGCTTATCATTTTACATCCGCCGTCAATGCAGACCGAAAGCTCTTTTCCTGTGATCCTTCTCAGAACCACATCTCTCTCCCATTTCGCCTTTATCCTTGTGTGCAAGGTCCCAAGGAATTTGCATAGCGGCGGCGGGTGGCTCTTGGTAAGGACAAAGG
>NC_134790.1:24979639-24982139 GCF_046742065.1 Oratosquilla oratoria
TCTCCTATCCTTGGGAAGGGACACTATTACATCGAAGAGATGGAGTCACAGAGGTGGTCAAAGAGAGATTCTAGGAAACGAGTTGAAACGGGATAATAGAAGTTAAAAGTGATCAGCATTCGTTTCATTCCAATGCAAATCAAAACGTACAAGAGGGAGGCAAGATAGGGGGAGAAGCGAGATAAGAGAAGCTTGCATGAGTAATGTGGCAGATATTTGTGCAGTCGTACGACCCATGGAAGAGATTGTAAGAGGCCTTTGTTCAGAAGTGGACTCAAAATGGCTGATGTATATGAATATACGAATACATATATACATACCCACGTACATACCATACATATATACATACATACGTACATACGTACGTACATACGTACGTACGTACATACATACATACGTACGTACATACATACGTACGTACATACATACATACGTACATACGTACATACATACGTACGTACGTACATACATACGTACGTACATACATACGTACGTACATACATACGTACGTACATACATACATACATACGTACATACATACATACATACATACATACATACATACATACATACATACGTGCATACATACATACATACATACATACGTGCATACATACATACATACATACATACATACATACATACACACATACGTGCATACATACATACATAATGCATACACGACTTATTTATATTGACATACATAAGTACATTTATACATCCTAGTACAGACGTGTATGCACAGACGTGTGTATGTATTTCTATTCCTCTTCAGACAAATGCGGCAAAAGCCTTTGTCTATTTCTCGTGTCCTTTGTGGACAATGGCTAGTAGAAAGGGCTCCACTGGCCTTGCAGACTCTAGTCTCCACCGTCACTAAATCAACACTGTCCGCAGCTTTTGCCTCACGGACGACCGTCCCTTCTCACCCCACCCACCCCATCCAACCCCATATTTCGTGGTCATTGTTTTATTATTCTATTAGCTCTTGAGCATTGTGACGTCACTTGACCTGTAGGCTTCCATGGTGTCATTAGATTTCAATGTTACCGTGAATTGAATTTTGGTTTTACGAACTTCTTGTCGTATAACAACCCCTTCACCATATCAACTTATTCACCACACTCAGTTCTCTGTATCACCAAGTCATTCCATTACGTTTCGATTATGCGGCCATTTTCCACAGCTCCAGTCTTTGTCTTTTCATTCCTTTCTTCAATAATTTGACCTTTTACTTGAAGTCTTCGTTCCGCACCACCGATGTAACCCTACTTCAGTCAAGGAGTCTGAAATCTTTCACAACCTTCTACGCCAACATTCTTCATTTCCCCACTTTTAAACACATATACACATTCTTAACATCCATAATACATTGACATAAGGCCTCAAACCCAAAATATCGTCTCGTCTGACACCTGACGTCACAGGGTAGTCCAGGTCAGCCAATCAGCAGGCTCCTGGCTACTGGGAAGAGGGGCCAATGGAAGACATTGACCAATAGGAAGCCTCGACTGTCGCGTGCCACCAGCAGAGATCCTTCCTGGCGGACCATTTCTCATTACGCCAAGGCGTTCTCACCTCTGACACCGACAACCCATCCCCAATTCCTCACTTCTCCCCAGCACATCAGAGACTATCCTTGGCACCGTCTTCTTCCACCCTTGGTCCTTCACTCCAGGGGCAGCTTTCACCATAGTTTCGAACTTCCACCTCTCTGCCGTTTGTCTCTGTCAGTCAATAATTATACTTAGCTGTTTGCCTGACCAGACCCTTTGTTGATGTATTCCCATGGTTAATTAACCCAACAGAACTTTGGGCACATCGCGTAGCTTAAACACCTCTCCCAGTGACAGATACAAATATATAAAATGTCTTACGATCTATTCACGAAAAGGTCATCGTAGTGACCTTGAAACTATCTTAAATGAAATGAGTAACAGCAGACCCGTTAAAGTATCTATATTCAGGATTTTCTTTGTAGGGTACGACAACCCCCCCCCCCCTATTTTCCCCTCCTGCGGGATGAATCATGTGCGGTTGGTTGCTTATAAGAGGCTCCATCCTCGTTTTGCCCAGGGCGGCACCAGATGATCAGTTCTCAGGGTCAAATTCCTCCCCTTACGACCTCAGACTTCATTCTCCCTCCTGCACATATCAAATGACCTTCTATTGACCACGTTCTACCACAATGGAACTTATCGATTCCACTTATGAATCTGAATTCCTCTATTAAGGGAAGACATACTGGTTTTTGAGAGAAAAATTTTGAAATCCATGAAATTGTGTTAAACACTCTGAAAAATCCTTCCATAGTCTGGGAATAGTCGTGCAAAATTTCAAGATTATATCTCTTCATTTTATATGTTTTTTAAACGTTTAAGTGCAATAACATGAAGAGAAAGTACTTAATTTCAATTGACCATAAAGCTGTTATTGGAGTGAATGACCAAAAATGTTGTTGAAGCCTTTCTTCCTTGCAACACAAAACCTGCATCTCATT
>NC_134790.1:24987139-24992139 GCF_046742065.1 Oratosquilla oratoria
TATAGTATATATATATATATATGTATATATATGTATATATATAAATATACATATATATATATACATATATATATACATATATATATATATATATATATATATGTTGAAATATGTCTATATATATATATATATATATATATGTATATATATATATACGCCAGCCCAAAGGACCATGGACCAGATGTCAATGAAAAGCTTCCACCATTCACTCTGTGCTGACACTGATGACTTCCCTCAGCGATCTCCCCCAGGGACTCAAAATGACCTCTCTCTCTTTTCTCAGTAACGTTACCTAGGGACTCCTATTGAACTGTGCTGCTTCGACCCAATGACCTCGCTAAAGAACTCCCATTGACCTCTCCTGCTTCTCTCGATGACCTCACCCAAGAACTCACGTTGACCTGTCCTACTTCTCCCAGTGACCTCACCCAAGGACTCACGATGACCTAACCTATATCTAATAATATCTCTTTATAAACAGTACAGGTCTGTCTACGTACATTATTCTTCACCAGAGCTTCGGCTACAGGAACCCTTCAAGATAGTTAAAGTTCTTCTTACCCTGAAGTGCCTCCCAGAGAGGCGAAACAAATTAAGATTTCAGTGTTTGTGTCAACAGTTACATAGATTTGTTATTATCGTTGGCATCCATCAGCACCTATCACTACACCTTTTCACATGATATTGAAATCATGAATATGTTCAAACCTTGAACTGTGATATTACAAAGATATTCTTGAAACTGAAGATAATGAATATCAAAAAAGCCAAAGCTACTAGCGCATTTGACTTCAATCAAAATTGTCTACGTGAGAACCTGTGCCCATGTATGTATATGTACATATATATATATATATATATATATATATATATGTGTGTGTGTGTGTGTGTGTGTGTGTGTGTGTGTGTGTGTGTGTGTGTGTGTGTGTGTGTGTGTGTGTGTGTGTGTGTGTGTGTGTGTAATAAACCACTTCGAAAATAAAATGAAAGGTGACCGAACATTTTCGTCTATTTAAGATATTTCCATACAATCTTCTCTTTGCATTCATTCCTTTGAAAATGTCTTAAATAGACGAAAACGTTCGGTCACCTTTCATTTTAGTTTCCAATTGGTTTTATTACACATTTTGTGATTTATTCGCATATATATATATATATATATATATATATATATATATATATGTATGTATATACATATATATATATACATATGTATATATATATATGTATATATATATATACATATATACATGTGTGTATATATATATACATATCTATATGTATATATGTGTATATATATACATTATATATATACATATATATATATATCATATATATATATATATATATATATACCGCTGTCCTGTGTCAGAACTAATGTAGCAGGACACAGTACATCCACTGCAAGGCCGTTTTATTTAATCGGCGAACCCCCTTTCCGTCCCCTCATGCAGAAAAACGGAAGACATGGCTGCGTCAAAATATCATTCACAAATAAGCACCCCCCACTCCACATCCCCTACCCCTCTCTTCCATGCATAACAATATCATCTATACATAGTGATTCTCCAGTCTTCCCTATCTTCTGCCTTCACACTTCCTTGCACAACAGACATTCCCCTCTTTCTCGACGCCCCCTTCACCTCATTCATCTATCTCATCCTTAGTCGTCCCCTTAAATTCACTCCCCCACCTCTGCCTTCCACATCTTTAATCTTTTATCACTCATTCTTTCCGTACGTCCAAACCACTCCAATACTCTTTCATGAGGTGTATTTGCTATCTCCTTTTCCACTCCCGCTCTCTTCCTCACCTCCTCGTTTCTCACTCTGTCCAACCAAGTAACCCCTACCATACTTCTCAGACATTTCATCACAAACGCATTTAAACTTTTCCTCTCTGACTTTCTTAAATTTCAAGTCTCTGCCCCATACAATGCCGTTGACACAATAACTCTTTCATACAATCTTCTCTTTGCATTTATTCTCAGATGTTTATTTCTCATAACCCTTTTAATCCCCCAGAGCGTTTACTTGCTTTTCTCAAGCTACAATTTACCTCCACCTCCACTCCTCCCTTACTTATAAATATATATATATATATATATATATATATATATATATATTTATATTTATATATATATATATTATATATATATATATATATATATATATATATATACACGAATATATACTCCAGACAAAAAAGTCGTCCTTATATTGTAATAGTTCAGACTAAAATTAAACACATGTATTAATAAATAAAATAGATAAAATAGAAAAAAATATATTAGAGCGACCATTAAGATTGACACATGTCAACATAGCCAGTTTTAAGAATTCCAGTCTGTCTGTGACGTGTCGACATGCTCAGAGCGTTCGAATTTGACAGAAAATGTGAGAATGTATCCTCCCTGTCCCGGGTCGCGCGCTTTTCAGTCGGGCGATCAGACATGACGGAAGCGACAGCGGGCATCTTCGAGTAAATATGTCCACACAAGTCGTGAAACGTAACAGCGACAAAAGAAGATCGACGAGAACGCAGACGTGAATCGTGTTGTGGCAGAACTTCGAGTTTACATGAAGATCAACAACGAGAGAGAAGTTTGGTTGTAACATGTTTCCTTAGGCCTAACTAATAAAAAATTGATTAAGAAATGACTCAGAAATGGATGAAATCGCCTGCTGAAGGCAACAAGAATAAAAGGAAAAATGCCACCAGGTAGAGAAGGTACCCATGTAACTACCTATTCCGCCTATGGAAAAAGGAAAAAGAAATAGAAGGGATAAGAATTAATCTTACAACTGATACAAAAGAAATCTGACGAGTTAGCGGTGTGGGAGGCCAGCTGAACACGAAAGTTATCTTGTTATTTTTGTAATAAATGGCACCATAAAGGCAAGCTAGACACTGATAACATTGTACATTATTGCAAAACACGTTTCAGAAAGTCTTTACGAATGTCATTCAGCTTGAGCAGACTATGAAGAATTCTGAAAGCTATGAAAGGGGTAATTTTCTATGACTTACTCAGTGGCAGCAATATCTAAATTATAAGTTAGAACTCCAAGATTACAAGCCTCGATACAAACGATGCATGAAGAATTAAATGAAAAAGAAAAAGAAAAACAAAAAAGAGCACTGACTCGTGTGCGAACAAGTTAAATGGGGGAAATAAATTGTCGATGATGAAGACAACAAACGAAGATGAATAAGACGAAAGCTATAAACAGCCAAGTGGAAATTCAAGTCCAAAGTGGACACTTAATAATGTCACTTGATTATGAACTTAAATGACGAAGACAGGGCCGGAAGACAAAGATAAATATAAAATGAAACTTGAAGCACATCATTAAAAAAGATACCCTTAAGATCAAAATATTATGATATCATTACGAGTATCCTAATTAAGAGAAAATTAATGGGGGTGCTTAATCAAAGAAAATGATGATTATAAACGTGTGAAAAAACAGCAAGTAACAACAAGTAACGAGTAACAAGTAATAAGGAGTAACAACGGTGAACCACAAAATGCGATTTCAATGAACAAAAACAAATACAAGACAATAACAATACGTTATATTAGATATATATATATATAGATATATATATATATATATATATATATATATATATATATGTATGTATGTATATATGAGAAATAAAGTACATGATATATTATCTTTCAATGTATTAAATGTCAAGGAGTCGGCCACAATGCAGGTAGAAACTACTAACCAAAACTGACCAAGTACAAAGGAATACAAGACACAAACAGCAACAGACCTATTGGTCCTTATGGAGCTGCTTGTGAATGGAAAGAGGGTGTAAACAGTTAAGAATCACTGACTCGATTTAAAGTGTTACCACTTTCAAGATTAAAAGTGTCTAATACTACCAGAATGTATCTTTAGTACTTACCAAAATCAATAATAATTAAACTAATTGCACATATTTTTATTGCAATTTGAAATTACGTCGTCTACTCAAAAATGTTCGTCTGTTTCAGCCATTCTCGTAAATCCTACTCGTGGCGCCATTTGTTTCGCAGTGACGTCAGAGATTGTTTATTCTTCATACATCATCACTGTGTCTGATGAATAGTGATCGTGTCGAGCGCCGCAGGCTAATATGAAATTTAGGAATTATGAAAATGAAGGAAGAGATATTGAGGAAAATACTCGATTGGGAAGAAAAAATAAAAGAAAAGAGGAGGCGGAGATAACTAATATATTAATAACATGTAGAACTCAGGAGAGGAAAGTGTATGATAACCGTATAGAACATACACGGGGAGCTATATGATGGGGCTAGATTATCTTACAATAATACTAAATGGCTTTTTTGCATTATGCAAAACAATACTCATTATATTGTTTTTTGGAAATTTTGATTAAATTTATCAGATATATAAAAAAGTAAAACCAGGAGAAATAATAAGTGAATAAGAAAGAAATTACATAGAATAAATATAACGAAACGGAAAACAAAACAAAGAAGATAAAGCGTTCAGTATAAAAAATTGCCCTTGCTGAAACGGATTGGTATGTTCTTGGTGGTATTTGCAGTGAAGCTTTCGTTTTTGTACTGTGAGTAAACAAATAAGAATAATGTATCTAACTTGTCGTGTAAAGAATAATCAGTTTCATCTAGTAGTATTAAATCACCATAATTAACTTTTTTGTGGCACACTAGGGCCGAGATGAAAAAGTATATGTATTAAGTTGTAAACATTATTGTTTACAAAGTTTGTGGCATCTATGAGGCGTAGTGAGAACGTGATGTAGGATTGCGTAGTAGCACACTGCAAAAATATTGAATGCGTCAAGTATATAATCCTTTCTTTTCTAGTGGCCAAAGACAGCAATCCAGATCTAACAGGTAATCACTAATGATGCACCAATACGAAAAATTCTTCAGGGAGATATTTCGGTTCCAATTGATAGCCCAGAACGACGTTGTCTATCCACACATCTACACATCTCCCCTGCTGTCAGAGA
>NC_134790.1:25002139-25004639 GCF_046742065.1 Oratosquilla oratoria
TATGAGATGATGAGATGATGATGAGACGATGATATATGGGATGATGATATGGTGAGGTAATGAGATGATATGATTATGAGATGATATGATATGAGATGATATGAGATATGATGATGATGTTGATGTTAATGTTGTTCATGTGAGGATCCTATACAGGATGAGAGTAGTGTAGACGATGTTCAAAACATACTCACACCGACTCTCCCCCTGAGGCTAGCTACTCCCTTCTCTGGCTCCTTGCCGTCAGGCGATTTTATTCAGCTGAGGGAAACCGCAAAACTGCGGCCAGGGGTTATGGGAATGAAGCTCGTCCCATTAGTTTCCCCCCAAAAAAGTCTCGAGCGACCAAGAAGAAGTAAAACGTACCTCATTGCGGCCCGATGGTAAATAATTTCCCGTGTCCTTGGAAAAGTGGTATTACGGTCCACCAAGCTGTATGTGCTTCGAGAAAAAGTAATCATTTCCAACTCGTGTCCCAGAATAAATCCCTTTCCTTGTGGACCGTTAATTCGGCACGATCCGTTCAACCCTCTTGCACTTCGAGGATCGCCGGGGGGGGGGGTGCCTGAACCGCCGGGGGGGGAGGGCCTGAACCGCCGTAGGCCACGCGAAGGACGACTCCCCCCCCCCATAAACCCCCGGACCCTGCGATCGAGGAACCCCTCGCTTCGACTTTGAGGAGAACCGGAGGACCGCAGGACTCCGGAAGACGAGGAGGTTGCTGGAGCCGTTCGCTGGAAGGACTTACTTGTCTGCTTCGTAGTCCTGGTAACACACTTTAGCTTTGGCCCAGCATTTTCTTATTCTTCTTAAAAAATTCCCCATTTTTGTCGGGGACTTTGATTTCTCCTCCTCTTCGTCCGGGGGAAAGCGAAAGACGATCCAGATGACCGTCTATTTCCGTCTGGGTCGGCGGGCACCGCAGCGGAAATAGTTGGGGCGAAGGCAGTACAGCATCTCTTGATAGATCGTCGACCCACAAATCTTGTTGACTTGAAAGGCGACGACCAGCAGCCCGAGCAGTCCTGCTCACTTGCCCAGATGGAGTGAGTGACACCACGAAAGAAATTAAGGAGGAACGTCTCTTTTGGATTAGGGTCATGAAACAGTGTGAAGTGTACCTGTCTGTTCATACAGTGTATATATATATATATATATATATATATATATATATGTATATATATATGCTGTATACCGGTATACGCACACGCACACACACACACACACACGCACACACACACACACACACACACACACACACACACACACACACATATATATATATATATATATATATATATTATATATGTGTATATATATATATGAGAGAATGTGAGTGGGGAAGGGCAAACGAAGATGTGTTGGGAATAGAGTTTATTGCCCTAACGTTGCGACCAACTTGGGCTTCTTCAGAGGACTACAGCATTACCAAAACAAAGATGACGTTTCGAGTATCGTTTTTAGCAACTTTTTCTATTACTAATTTCCGCCAAGGAAAACGTATATTATGTCGATGTATTATCATTTACAAAATTAATATTTAATTTTTTATTGCTATATCGCGTAGGTGTGCACTTTTGAAAATTAACCATATATTTAACTATAAATATATATATGACGTAAGTGAAATAGTAAACACAGGAGTCTTAGTCCGAGTTTATTCTTGACTAGTTTCGCAGGTATGCTTTTTTAAAGGAATGAAAAAGCATACCTGCGAAACTAGTCAGGAGTAAATTCGGACTAAGACTCCTGTGTTTCCTCTTCCACTTGCGTCAACCTGCCAGAATGTCTCAACAATGGGCCTTGTGTAAAACATATATATATATATATATATATATATATATATATATATATATATATGTGCATATGTGTATATATATATATATATATATATATATATATATACATAAATATACATATATATATATATATATATATATATATATAAATATAAAAATATATAAAGACATATATATATATATATATATATATATATATATATATATGTTGCTATGTTGCTACCAACAACTATTCTATTCATCTATTCTACGAACTAGATTAAGACTGGATAAACGTTTAGTTTGTATGTGTGCGGAATGGATGTAACGATGTGATTTTGGTTAAGGTTACGTCACTGGTCCTTCGTTTTTTTTCGCAACACTTGTTTTCAGCACGAACATAGCTTATGAACTTCTGTTTAGGATTCTATGTTTGGTACTTTATGGTACGAGGCGCGGTATGAATATTGTGTCTCATTCGGACTATGGGACCGTTTCTATGTCATGGAAATACTTGAAACAGGAGGGAGAAGGGAACAGTCTCCGGTTATTGTCACCTTTCCATGTGTGAAAAGGCGGAAAAACATACAATCGACATTAAATAAGAAATCTCAAGGCTGCACTTCCATAGGAAGATGCAAAAGTCGTCGGTTTTTTGAAGACGGGTAAGAGGTCGATGATGATTCTTGACGTCCATCCTGCAGCAGCTACTCGTTTTCGAG
>NC_134790.1:25017139-25027139 GCF_046742065.1 Oratosquilla oratoria
CACCAGGTCGAGGCCAGTTCACGTGGGCAAGAGCTTATGGGGAACATCCCCTTGAACAGGAAGACGGCGCGAGATTATCCAGACGGATAGAAGCGATGGTCAGCTACAGCACATAACATCAGGACGACGCAGCTCATCGCATCAGTGTACCATGTAAGTGGTCTCAAGTGTTCCACTCTCTTCTGTGACTGAGCTGACACCTCCAGCTCCATAAGATCTGACCCTCGTAGGAATAAAACCCATTGCATGTGCCGCAGTGCAGATGAACAAAGGAAAATAAAATAAGAGAAGATGCTTGGGAGTGAGGGCATAAATCAGTCAGAGGGGTGATCAAGGACTGGGTTTTGATGACGCTACGGTCTTGAGAATGGTGCGGACAATTCTCTCCATTTCCCCCAGACCTAAAGTTTTTTTTCAAAGATTCTCCAGTGGAAAGCAAGAGACGCAGGGAGGGAACCACCGAGCTGAGGGTGGAAGCAGACGTTTATGGAGATGCCTCAGCTCAAGGTGAAATAATGACCAACAGTTTCCAGTCATTTTCCACTATGGAAAAAAACTTCATGGATGAAAAGAGAAAGATGGAGCGAGCTGGAATAAAAAGAATATAAAAGTTGGAATAAAGGATGTATACAAAACTTCTAGACACGCTAGACGGAAGGAAATTTTCTGAACTTGACAAGATCTCAAACTTTTTCTCCGTTGAACATTTTTTTTTATATTTCTTATTCTCGCTTCCGCCAGGCGATTTTATTGAAAGAAAATACCCCCCGTAGTCAGAGGATTACAGGATACAGAGAAGAACTGCCGGACAAGATTCATCGCATTAATCTCCAATGATTAGAAAAGGGGATAGTGCTTCAGGAGCGGAAAAGAGCCAATGTGGTACCAGTTTATAAAGGTGGAAGTAATAGAAAACCCTTACATTACGACCAGTGCTTTTGACCAGCACGACAGCTAAACTGTGTAAATGAATCGTGAAAGTCTGGTAGATTATATATTTGAGGAAGTTCTGGTGTGAAAGATATGTTAGAGTAATATATATATATATATATATATATATATATATATATATATATATATATATATACATACATTTTATGCCACATCACATCATATCATAAATTATATTGTGGAAGAGGAAGGCAAGATAGAATGTAGAGATACGAGGAAGAGAAGTTTGCAGGAATGACATGGCAGAAGTTGGCGCAATCGTGGCTCATGAAAGAGGCTGGGTGAGGCTTTTGTTCAGCAGTGGACTCCGAATGGCTGACTGACAGATTGACATCCAACAAAAGGCGGCAAAAGGACTTTAAAAAGAACAACAAAGGTCCATGATTCATCGTTTGAGAGAGAAAAAACTGCAAGAGAAAGAAGTAGTTGAAGGAAAGTATTTTTAAGCTCTCCACTCGAAAGACTCAAAAATCGTAAACTGGTTTGGAGAATACCTGGAAGGAATTTTCCAAATCCTCTTGGTAGAAGGAAAGACAGACTTTATGTACAAGTCAATTATCACTAAAGATCTTTGAGCGAATCCATCATTTGACGGTCTCTAAGCATGGACTAGGCGGTGACCAGGAACTAGAGAGAACCACATCGATCGTGTGACAAAGTTATGATTAGAGTTTCCCCCTGGGGCAAGTCGTGTAACATTGCAGACTGATTCTATATGGAGGGGTGGAAGGGAGGGGGGAAGGGAGTGAAGAGAGGGAAGGGGAGGGGAGAGGGGAAGGGAGGGGAAGGGAGGGAGGGGAGGGGAGGGGAGGGGAGAGGGGAAGGGAGGGAGGGAAGGAGGTGAAAGCAATGATTACGAGGTCATGGTAAAATTGAAAAAGGCTACAATTTTGTTGGACGGTTTTGAATAAGGTATGAAGTAACAAAGAACTTCTCCGTTGCTTAGCTGCTGCTGCTGAGACTCCCACTCTGCTCTAGACTTTCTGAATTAATGAAGTTTCACCTCTGCGACAGTCCTGGCAGTCTTTATTTTGGCTATCATATGACAATTTTCGTTCAGTTGAGTGAGCCTCAACCTGTTAAAGAATGAAGATGTCTGTTAACGTCTCCAGTATACTGACGTCATTTTCGTGATCTCGATCCGACTTACGATGATCCGTGATTTTAACCAGACTTACGAAAAAAAAAAGAGAGAAATCAAAAGAAAAAAGAAGAAAGAAAAGGAAAAGAAGATTAAAAAAAAAATAAAGAAAAATGTAGAGCCGGATTGAGAGACTTTAGCATAGTGACAGGATTGGGTCACTTTAACTGCTTCGTCGGGGTCAAAAGCCAGGCAATTTCATCCAGCGAACAAGGTGTCATCTTATTGGAAAGTGAAGGCTTTCTCGATTAACGATGACGGCCTTTCCATAGTTTATTCTGGCTAACGTCGGTCAATTCTATTTAATTCTGGCGGCTATCAGCGCACTGAATGGGACTCTCTCAGTGACGCACTTTACAGATTTTATTCTGGCTGTAGTGGACGTCTTCATTACCGTCAAGTGTAAATGTCTGAAAAGGAAGTTGTTCGGGCAATATAGGCATACTCAGGAGAGATGTTGTCATTTCATTTAATTAATAACTATAATAATTATGATGATGATGATAATAATGATAGTGATACAATAATGTTAATAACAGTATTGATGATAATGTTAAACTTTCTCTTCGTCTTTCCCCCCTCCTCCACTTTCTTCCCTTCTCAGTTTCCTCTTCTTCCTCCTCTTGTTGAGACTATTCCTCAGTTTCCAATCTCTTTCAGCCTTCTCCTCCTCCTCCTCCTCCTCCGTCTCTTCATCCTAATTTGCCTCCTTTACTTTCTTCTACTCCACTCCCCTCCTCCCCCTTTTCCTCCTCGCTATTCTTCACACAATATTCTTTTCCGCACTTCTCTTTGTTCTCTCCTCCTTCTCTTCTCTTGGTCCTCTCTCCTCTCTCCCCCCTTTCATACTTTTCCTCCTTTCTCCTCTTTTCCTCCTTCTTTTTCCTCTTCCTCCCCTCGACCTTGACATGCACCACGATCACGAGGGATGGGTGTTTCCTACAAGCAGAGCGATGAAGTTCTCGAGTTTTTGCGACGGAATCTCGCAGACGCTTTCTCGGGGGCCGACGACTGGTCGCCACGCCGCACCAGAGAGTAAAAGTGAACTCGCGGAGAGCACCAAACGTCGTTCTTTCAAGTGGCGATCCAAACGATCTCGTGGGTAACATTAGGGAGGATTAGAAAAGTCAAATATTCTTTATGAAATATAACAGGCACATGAATCTCACCCACTCTTTGCCGCCAAGCGATTTTATTCAGTCATACCTCCCCTCCACTTCAATGAGGAAGAAAGGGGTCGACCATGGAGTCGAATATGTGAGAGGAAGATTCTGTGTTTGTTGTTGTTATTTTTTTATGCGCTTGTAAACATTCTTCGCAAAGCGAAGCTCTTGCTTCGTTCTCCATCACAATGACGCATTTTATGACGGGAGGGAGGGGGGGGGGTCCTTCGATCAAGACTCCTTACCCCATCAACAACAAAAATACATAAATGAATACATAAATAAATAAATAAGATAATAATCATTGTACAAGTCTTCACCTGTCTTTAGCCAGAAGAAAATAAACAAAGTAGTCCACGTCTATTTTCTTGCGTGTGATAAGACTAATACAAGCGTAATGTTGTGCTCTAACCAGAACGAAGAATTTTTTCATGATAATAATAACAACGGAGCAATTTATTACGCCGCTGGGTGTGACATATTTTCATGCCGAGTCCCTGTCTTCTAGTTGGTCAGACTTTCGTGTCCGATATTCATAAATAGTCATGCACACGTTTTTTTTTTTTTTCTTTCTTAGCCTTAGGAAATATAATGGTTCACTGCACGACACGTAAAAACAAAACATTATTTCACTATTTATTAATTTTGATCTTTTTATTATCATTTATTATTATTTCTGTTGCCTTTATGAGGTACTATGTCAAACGCGTTCATTAAATGTACATTTACGTCTCTCGTAATGGCACACGCTTGTCTTCCATGTTGTTCTATCAAACACACTAGATTCTCGTGTTCTCACAAACGCCCAAGAATTATCTTGTAAAACCCTAGTAAGCTCCCATGCAGAGTTCCGATCCATCTTTACCATCTCCAGGCAGATAGATGACAACCACGACCCACGTGGACGTGGTGGTTAGTGCAGACAAAATTACACAGAGCAGCAAGTCGAAACGTCTCCTTCTCATTGTATCACAATGTAGATAAAAAACCTATTTCGGTATGTGTACAAGCACGAAAGACTCAAAATTACCGAGGGAGAAGATGGAGAAAAGATAAAAGGGGGATGGAAGAACTAGATGGTAGATGGTGAGTATAGTCAAGGTCTGGGATGCAAGTTTGCTTTTGTACTTGTGATCTTAAGTCCTTCGCTACGATGGCACCAATAGATATTGTGCCAACCGTTATTCATTAACCAACCGATCTTAAGAAAGTGTCTAGTCCAGGAGTGGGGCAACATTTGGCACCTGTGCCAAATGTGGCACGCCAAAGACTTATCTCCGGCACGTGACCTTACCTAATAAAATAATGAAATGGATAAACCGCCGACTTCTTTGTTGTTGAATTTCGTATTTCAACTTAACGCAATATGACTTGATAAATTACACACACACACACACACACACACACACACACACACACACACACACACACACACACACACACACACACACACACACACACACACACACACACACATATGTATATATATATATATATATATATATAATATATATATATATATGTATATAAATATATACATATATAAACATATACATATATATACATATACATATATATACATATACATATATATACATATACATATTTATACATATACATATGTATATACATATATACATATATATATATATATATATATATGCATTTATATAGACATATATACATATACATATATATACATATACATCCATATACATATACAAATATATACATATACATATATATATATATATATATATATATATATATATATATATATACACGGAGTTAAACACGACAGTAGTTTGGCACTGGTTACTCTTCTTACTGAGATTTTCAATTTTCCTCACAGTAGGTCTCATTTCAGGAGGGTGGGCAAATACAAGCCTTCCATAGTCTTCCATATTTAATTGACGTTTCGACTTCAGGGAGTCATCTTCAGCATAGTTACAAGAGAAAAGTCACAGTTTTCAAAGCTACATTCTCGCTGGGGCACCACGCTGGTGCCCCAGCGACACCTCACCAACCCCCACATGACCAGCGTGGCGGCGTGGCGCAACTCTTTTACCACAGCTCTATATATTCTTTTAAGTTTCATAACTAATAAGATCATCAGCAAATGAAATCCACGTTCTACCACATGAGAGTTCAAACTTGTATCTAAATAAAACACAAATGTTGTATCACAAAAGGCTTTAGTTTACGCGAAGTGATAATCTCGTTTTCAGTGACCGCATTAAAAACACTATATAAAAAGATGGTGAAGCCTTTTACCCAGTATATTTGCTTCAAACGAAATTTTCTGTTAAAATTGTGTGAAATTATGAATTATTGTCTACTTTTTGTACTGATGTAAAAAACTTAGTCTTTCTTTGAATTGAGTTTTTGAATTGTGTGACTTTATATGACGGCTAGAATTCATTCATTCAATCTGACATGATTAATCACATTTACAATATCCTTTATTTTTTGGTTTGACCTCTACAGATTCTTTTCTAATATCTGAACATTTTCCCCAAGTACTTAAAAGATAGTGAATAATAGTTACGTTCCCAGTAGCAATTTCGGTTGGCACGTGAGAAACTTTTTGCATCGAAGATTGGCCGACTTGGCACACGCGCTCATAAAGGTTCCCCACCCCTGGTATAGACTATTTCCATTCTCTATACTATTAGGTAGTCTATTCCAAATCCTCATTAATCTTATCTGGATTTCTGGATGGGGTGGTAGCCGGGGGTTGAGGTCACTGAGATTATACATTATAATCATTCTCACTTCCGGGAGAGAAATGGTTAGCATGTGATCAGATTACGCTACCCGGAACCTCTCCGCACCCTTCAGATGCCCGGAAATTGCTGATGTCAGTGTCTCATCAGCACGGGCTGATGTCTTGTGGAACGTTGTACATTTCTGATGTCAGTTTTGAGGATCCTGGTGTGATGTCTCTTTGCAGTAAACGAGGGTCACGTGTTTCGAGAACGATGATTCCGACCGTGACCCCTTTTTAGTGAATGATATACTCAGTGTCGGCTTTCATACCAGATGACGTCATCGGAGGCGTAACACGAAGAGATATTTTGAGTAGACTGCCTGAGGTGGGGTGAGGATAGAAAGAGAAATCTATATTTCATTGTCTTCGTTGTTTTTATTTCTAGTGAGTCATGCACTGTCATGCAGAGTCTTTTTCTTCTTCTTCTTTTAATATGACAAAGGACGAGCAGGAAACTTCTTCATCCCTACATACCACAGCGCTGAATAAAATTGTCTGCCTTTGCGACAAGAAAGGGGTCGACTGAGGTGGCGTTTGTCCTTCCTATGCGAGCGGTGCCTATAGGCGACAGAGGTATAATCTGTAAGCACGCCTGCCCGGACAGTGGAAGGTCCCGGGTTCGATTCCCGGGCGGTGCCAGCTTTTCTGTGACGCTCCCTATCACACACTTTCCTACTCTGAATAAAATGCCCTGTCACGTATCCGAACAAACCATCGAGAGTGCAACACAGTGGACGAGTTTTCCTTTGAAGTGATTTCGTTATCACTGCCATTCTGTAAAACAAAACACGCGACTTTTTCTTTCCTATAGTCTGCTTTGTTTGTCCGTATGACAGGATGAAATTAATGTTGTTCTGTGTGAAGAAGAGAAGGGAGATGGATGCGCTATATTATTCCCTTTGTTCATCTTATTTTATCTTCCAGTCGTTAACGCTCTCTCCCTCGCTCTTTTTCTCTCTCCTTCTCCTCCTCCTCCTCCTCCTGCACAAGATCTATGTAGTTCATTATTCTTGGACGTGAATGATCCCTTTACGGATCAGAAACACGCAGCATTATTGATACGATTTGATATTAATCTTCACTCGAGAAAGACAGCTGATCCCTTTAATCTTCTACGTTAACCTCTATGACACTCCCTCTTCGGCGTCCATATCATCCCCCAAAGGACAGAAACGCTGGTTATTGGGAATTAAGTGTAAATCTCTTCATTCTGCTTCCAGCTCGTACTGCCGGGGCCCCTATTTGGAGGTAGCCGGAGATAGCCGCTCCCAACTTTTTCTTTTCCGTCTTGTGGTATTCCTGATGAAAGTGAGAGTTGAGTAGTACCTGGTCCGCACCTTCCTTGCGCTCAGGAACTTACACGGTCTGTGCGTTATGGCCACTAGATCTCTATCAACATAGAAGTTGAGAAAATGAAAAATAAAAAGAATCAACCGAAGCTTTCGTTGCCTGCTGGGTACATGTTATAAACACAATATGTGTGTCTGGTTATCTGGGTACTGTAGATCATATCTGGATTTAGACAATGACTGTAAATTTTGCATATCAGCCTTTTTTATGTTTCTATTTACCAAACTTTTTCCAACTGTTTTTCTTTTCTAATCTTAAGTATGTTTAGCCAATTTTACATGTATATATATATATATATTATATATATATATATATATATATATATATATATATATATATAATTCTATTCTTAAAATTATGATTTTATTTTCAGAATCGATTATATTTAATTGCTTTACTTTAAACTGGAATTGGAAATATTTTTGGTTTTATTCCTATATGCAATTAAGTAAACGAAATTATGTAACTAAATGAGGTAGCTACACACACACAGACACACCTGTGTGTGTCACCTGCGTGTGTGTACACACAGGTGACACAAATACATGCATGAATACCCCTAGACTGCATATCCGAACGACTGAGTAGATGGCAGTCGCCGAAGCAGTGAATGACAATGAGGTGTGACGGCAACGTATGTCCCAATCCGGCTTATGTGTGTCGCGGACCCCCGAACGCACTTCCCACGAAAGTGTCACGCCAGTCGAACCCGCCTCACATTGAGCCCAAAGAGTGTTGGTCCTCAACTTCTGGACCATGACACCCCCCACCCCACCTCCTTTGGGGACCAAAGAGCATTTACAGGAGGTCCAAAAGTCGAAAACTAGTGACAGTTAGTGGATGCTTAGCGATATTAATCAATGTTGAAGCCGTCTCAAAACTACTATGGAACAGCAATGTATAATAATGGGAGACGTGATGACAGGCCGATCGCTGCTTTATTGGAAGGCGCTGACATTAGAATCGCCAAGATGGCGAAGTCTCAAGTGCAGCAACAAGAAACTGTGTCTAGTATTTCCGGGATGTCAGAAAAAAAAAACTTGTAGTGAGAGGTGACCAAAGTCTCACTGCGGAGTTAGTTATATAAATAGTTCAAGCCATTCGTCATTTTGTAAACTTTACTCTTTCACTGATCAGCATTTACTTCACATGAAAAAATTACTGGGTTCGAGTTAATGTATATTACAGTGCATATATATATATATACACACACATATATATATATATACATATATATATATATATATATATATATATGTGTGCGTGTGTGTGTGTGTGTGTGTGTGTGTGTGTGTGTGTGTGTGTGTGTGTGTGTGTGTGTGTGTGTGTGTGTGTGTGTGTGTGTTTGTATGTGTGTGTGTTTTATATACGTAAATGTATATTATATATATATATATATATGTGTGTATATATATATATATATATGTGTGTGTGTGTGTGTGTGTGTGTATATATATAAACATATATATATATATATAAATATATATATATATATATATATATATATATATATATATTTATATATATATATATATATTCTCACCCTCTTCTACTCCAGTAGTCCAAAGCAATTTCGTTTGGCTGTCAAACAGCTTTTTATATTATATATTTTTTTTTTGACACTTAACCGCAAATTCCAAGATAGTAGAATACGCCTTGTCACCCGGTTTGACGGGGTAGTAGCCTCATAGGTCAGAACGAATGCAAAGAATTTCCTCTGCACGATTCACACACACACACACCCACCCACACACACACACACACACACACACACACACACACACACACACACACACACACAGTTTGATGGCGCATTGGTAGCGATCTCAACTGCTGTCGCAGCGGTCCGGGTTCAAATCCCGCCCAAGGCTGAAATAATTTCAGTATCGCTGCGCTGCGAGTCGTTACTCCAACTCTCATGGGAGGGGAGTTGGGTGTGTGTGTGCATGCAAGGTCACAGTATTTACCATAGATCGGTCATACGAGCTCTGAGCTCTCCTCCGGGAGGTTAATGGCTGTCGATCGCAAGTCCAACGCGTGATCCGAGACCATGGTGAATCACACACACACACACACACACACACACACAGACACACACACACACACACACACACACACACACACACACACACACACACACACACACACACACACACACACACAATCACACTCACACACACACACACACACACACATGCACGCACGCACACACGTGCTGGTAGTCATTCACCTGGAACTGTTCACAGTGATTTCCTCTTGCGTACCTCTGAGAGGATTTAATGTACTTTTTTTCTTAGTGTTCTTCTTCTTCACGCGGTCAAAGGCCGTGGGTCTTAGTGGGACTCCGCGCGTTCCCCTGAAGAGTCTTTGTTGGTCCGTCTTGTTATCAAACACCTTTACCGCCTTTCCCTCCCCTTAAGATAAAAATAAATAGACAAATTAATGAATAAGTTCAAAAAGAAAACTATTACTGTTATCTGTATGTGGAGAGAGTGCAAGTAGCACCTCCCTCCACCACAGCGCAGAGCGCGAAGGCAGACGGATTTCCAGGTCGAGCATAACATGGCTGTTTCCAGTAGAAAGTGCAAGTCGTCAGCCGCAGAGTCCGGTTTATCGACTGCATGC
>NC_134790.1:25037139-25039639 GCF_046742065.1 Oratosquilla oratoria
AGGTGTTCACTTCATTCCTTAAGATCGGAAACGGAACCACCGACCCGTCTTGACGTGTTGCTCCCTCCCCACACACTCAACCTCTCACTTGCTGTTCCATTCTTTACAACAAACTTGACTCAGTTCAAAGCAGGATCGAGTGCACCCCATGGCTCACGTACCAATGAATGACCCAATTAATTGCTTTACGTAACCTTGTTATTTGTCTAAGGGAATGTCTACCGCAGGTAAAAGTATCGAGACAGCACGTGTTTGTTCAAAGAACAATCCATATGAAGGGGTCTTTATTATGCCTCTAAAAAGCAAATCACAGACACTTGAAACGCTCCATGACCAAGCCATCCTCACTGGCTTCCATCTGGCTGACGCCAAACGATTTTATTCAGTTCAGAAAGAGGCTTAGTACTGTAGGAGAGAGGCCAAACGCAAAGTATGGGTTCCAATATATTTGACGTTTCGCCCACCAGGGCTTCTTCAAAAAGAGGCTTAACTGAGCAGGTCCCTTGGCTACTTCAACCAGGTGGGGGCTGTTTATGTAAGAACATAAGGAGACTGCAAGAGACCATAAGGCCTACACTAGGCAGTTCCATGTCCCTTACCACCTATCATCCCCATCCATAAAGTTATCAAATCTTCTCTTACAACAACCCAATACTTCAGCACTCACTACATAGTTACTTTTGTCTATTCGTTAACCACATTCTTCGTAAACCAGTCATTGTGTATTTCCTTTTTAAACCATGCACAGTGCCTGGTACGGATGTTGACCAATGCAAACGAAACGAACAAAACCAGTCTAGCACCTTCTTCCTACATGTTCACCCTAACATTATTATTTTCCAGCATCCCATATGAGGCACTGACTGCATGTTTTAGAGGAGAAACTCTTTACTGTAAATATAACGAGAGAAGAAATTAAAAGATTTATAAAAAAAAAAAAACTCGGTTGATAAAACGACGGGACTTGATGGTTGGCACCCAAGAATCTTAAAGGAAATGAAAAACGAGATTGTTGTTCCATTAGAAATTATTTTCAAAAAATCAGTCATATCCGGAGATGTCCCAAGAGAATGGAAGTTAGCTAACGTTACCCCCATATTCAAAAAGGATGACAAAAAGAAGCCAATGAACTACAGGCCTATAAGCTTAACCTCAATCGTAGGAAAAATTATGGAAACTATCATCAGAGATGCTATCGAACACCATTTAGAAAGTAACTGTTTAATAAATGATAGTCAGTATGGATTCAGACGGAAACGGTCTTGCATGACCAACCTACTCGAGTTCTACAACACAGTCATCTCAAATTATGACAAAAGAAATAATATAGATTTAATATATTTGGACTTTGCGAAGGTTTTTGATACCACCCCGCACGAAAGACTACTTGCTAAATTAGCGTAACACGGCGTAAGTTGTAGCCTATTAGCTGGACTAGTAATTGGTTAAACGATCGTAGAGTTGTTCTAGATGTCAAAACTTCTAGATGAAAAATGTTACGAGTGGATTTCCTCAGGATTTCGTTCGTGGGCCACTTCTGTTTATAGTACATATCAATGATATACTGTAGACCACGGACTGAAATCTATTGTCTGCAAATTTCCTGATGATACAAAAATGTGCGGAATAACAAATGATTACGTAAACCAATTAGATATTCAAGAACATTAAATCAAACTACAACTATGGTCTGAAAAGTGGCTAATGAAATCTGACCCAAGTAAATAAGTGGTTATGTACATAGGTAAAGATAGCAATAAGTACGTTTAAAGTTATTTGGAAATTCGTTAACAAAAGTGAATAGTGAAAAGTATCTCGGCGTAATTATCAGTAATGATCTCAAATAATCTAAACAGTATATTTCCACCTCAGAGAAAGCAGACAAGATTCTAGGACTGACTGGGGAATCTTTCGTCATTAACATTTGGAATATGCTGTTTCCGTATGGTCACCGAATCTCATTAAAGACAATAACAGACTGGAAAAAAGTACAACGGCGAGCCACAAAACTAATTCCAAATATCAGAAATAAATCATACGAAAATCAACCAAAACGTATTAATCCATTTTCCCTAAAAAAAAAAAGCGTAGAGTCAGGGCTGATTTGATACAGGCCTTTAAGATTCTAAAGGGAAGTGACAACATCAAAAGTGACGAAATTTTCGCACGAAATGCGAATCAGACAAAAAATAACGGACTCAAACTGTCAAGTAGTAGATTTGATTTGGAAGTGGGTTGAAACAACCCCGCCAACCGTGTAGTAAATGAATGGAATAAAATTCCTGCTGAGGCAGCACGAAGGAGTGCATTTTGAAGATTTAAGATTAATTTGAATAAACACCTAAGAAATATGCTGTAATTCCTGCCAATTATTTGAATTTATTTATTTGTTTACTATTTATCTGTTTATTTTTTTTATTGTTTATCCATTATCATAGATTATTATTATTTGTTTGTTTATTGTTTATCATATTTTTTCGACCTAGTTATGGACCAAAAG
>NC_134790.1:25044639-25052139 GCF_046742065.1 Oratosquilla oratoria
ATATAAGAGCTCTGAGCTCTCTTTTGGGAGGGAAATACAGTAGTTGTCGATCACGAGTCCACCACGTGATCCAAGACCATGGTGAATCACACACTCACACGCACACACAAATGCATTATATTCACATTGGAAGAAAGAATGGCGAATTAACTTATTTGTTGTCTTGATAGCTATGAAAGGTGGGTGAGCAAAACTGACAAAGAAAATGTCTTCTTATGGGGCGGAAGAACAAGAAAACGTGGAAAGAAAAGAATATATAATAATGATAATAAAAAATAAATCATACATACATATACCAAGGCTTTTTCCCCCTTCCAAGGGAGGTAGCCAAAAAGGGAAAGGCATAAAAACACTCCCACCCATTTCATCCCTAAATACACTCCACACCCCTCCCACCCTTCCTCTCATCTGAGCACCTCCTGGATGACGGGTCATCCCTGCACCCTGCCCACCGCAGCAGCAGCAGCAGCAGTAGTAGTAGTAGTAGTAGTAGTAGTAGTAGTAGTAGTAGTAGTAGTAGTAGTAGTAGTAGTAGTAGTAGTAGTAGTAGTAATAATAATAATAATAATAATAATAATAATAATAATAATAATAATAATAATGATAAAATAATAATAACACAAAAACAATAATGATAATAATAATAATAACAATAACAATATTATCAAAATAAATTTCAAATAAAATTGAAAATAAGCTGTTTGGAGGACATCAGGAAATGCCGATTTCCGGACAGACACTGATTTTTGGCCATCCTGTACAGATGAGAAAAAAAAAATCCTGTCACAATATCAGTGAATCTGCAGACAAGTACGAAGGATGGAGAAATCGACGGGACCCTACGAGCGTACTGCATACCTTAACCTTTATATCGCAATTAGGTAAATACTATTAGGTATGTGAAATTAAATGTAACAACAAGTTCGTGTGTACGTGCTGATAACCACGTCATTTGACCACAAGATATTGTGAGGTTTCACATAGCCTCTTCTTTTTTTTTTTTTTTTCAAAGTGTGACCTCGACGCTCCATGTTTATTTATTTTTCTTTTTTTCTTATTCTTCTTCTTCTTTTTCCCAGAGGTGCCCTTTTCGTCCTCTACGTTTCTGCTTCTCACGTCTCTCCTGCTGACTCTCTTTCTCTTCTGTTGTCGTCATATAAAATGGACACTTTGACTCTTCTCTTTTCTTCTTATTAAGCGCGCCATCGTTAGGCTCTAGCCGATGACTTCTGGAGGCGCGCAAGACAATGTCCAAGAAGAACAAGAGGAGATATCTCAGAAGAATTTGGAGGAGATGCGTCTGCTGTTTTCGGCCCCTGTACCCGTATCGAAGTCCTTGGTGCAGAGGTGATGACGTGGAGGTATTTGGAACCAACAGTCGTTGCCAAAAGGTCTTACGTTCGGGCCTCCTACAGGTGCTGGTAAAAGCCTTGAGGAACTTCTGTTAAGTTTTGGACTTTTCAAATTACCTTCTTTTATTTTCCGTTCCACACCAACGAACCAAAGCTGGTTTATGTCTCTTTCTCCATTTCTTCATTGTTTCTTCATTGTTTTCGTTAGTTATAAGGTCAGGTTCTTGATCACAATATTTACAAAATATATATATGTCCATTCCATTTAATTTCGATGACTTGGGTGTCCTTCACGTCAGGTGTGGTTAGGATGTCGTCCTGCATATTACAATGGCATGATTCTGCACGGTATTTACCTTTCAATACAATATACAATTGTATATATATATATATATATATATATGTATATATATATATATGTATATATATATATGTATATATATATATATGTATATATATATATGTGTGTGTATATATGTATACATATATATATATGTATATATGTATATACATATATATATATGTATATATATATATATGTATATATGTACAGTATATATATGTATATATATATATTATATATATGTATATATACGTGTATATATATATATGTATATATATACATATATTATATATATTATATATATATATATATATATATATATATATATATATGTGTGTGTGTGAGTGTGTGTGTGTGTGTGTGTGTGTGTCACGACCCACCTATGGGCCAAGCTAATCGCGACAGACACAAAAATAAATAAATAAGGCCGTGCGCAGCTCGGACGAGTGAGAGTTCAGGCAGGATAATTAAACTCTTCGTTAAAATCTATTATTTACAATAATAGAATAAATACAAATAACATAAATGGAAATAGGATAAGAAAGAATAGCAATATATGAATTATAAATATATAATCAATTACCAGGTAGAGTAGCTAAGTATGCGCTTGTATCAACACTTAGGACATATGGGCTAATTGAAGACTTGATTATGGTGTAGGCGAGTCTGGATTCTCGTTGCTATAAGTCGCACCAACGGAAAGTCGTCTGGTTCACTCTCCAAGTCTCGAGAACAAATAAATTGTTTGCGGAGAGACTGATGCACGATAACTTCTGGTAGGGAAATCTTCTGGTAACGGGAACACGTAGGTGATTTGTAGATGTTTCGTAGTCGAGAAATAACAGAGAGTGCCGAGTCGCACTCAATGCAGCAGCAGTCTGGAGATATCAGAAATAATACGAAAAACAAAGACTCTCTCGGGTCACTCTCCGTTTTGACTTTTATAGCCCGGGGATGGGTGCTTACGTTTCCGGGATGCCAAAACCTATCCAAAGTAGGCAGTTCAAACAACTCCAAACAATGGGAAAGCAGAGCATACTTTCGGGCCAAATTATGTTACGTGTCATTGAGCTTAGCGTCATGATAGCACAATGAAAGCACTCCCAAACAGACGGGCATTGCGCAATCTTTTGCAAGACGATTGAAGGAAATATTCAATCCTTTATATGTCTAGCGTGCACACGCGAGCACGCACGCATCTATTGCAGAATGGAACGACCGACGTCTTCAGAGAGCTCTCAAGGGACCCTCCATTGTGTTTGACCTCACAGTGGTCATAGTACCTCCAGCGCTTCTTACCTCACAGTGGTCATAGTGCCCCCAGCGCTCCTTACCTCACAGAGGACATCTGAGCTGAGTGGCCGAACACCTGGTCGCACAGAGCCAAACTGCAAAATCTGTATACGTCAAATAAATTTGACTATATTATATATATATATATATATATATATATATATACATATATGTATGAATATATATGAACATACATATATACATATATGTATACATATATATATATACATACATTACATAATATATATACATTATATATTACAAAGGATTACAAAGGCAAAGCATGCCGACAGGAGACCTTTTGATCCATATCTAGGTCGGATGCAAAAAAAAGCAAAAAAAAAAAAAAAAAAAAAAAAAAAAAAAAAAAAAAAAAAAAAAAAAAAAAAAAAAATCATATTAATAATAAATTAAAACTATAACAATGTAAATAACAATTAAAATACATAAATAAATGCATTGGTATAGTTGAATAACAAACAAACAGGTAAATAGTAAATTATAATAAATTGACATATAACTAATAATAAATGAAAATCAGACAGACAAATTATAACAAAACAAAAACAAATAATATAACATAAATTATAATAATTACAGCATCTTACTTAGGTATTTATCTAAATGATTCTTAAAGCTTCGAACTGAACTACATTGCACTACCTGTGCAGGAAGTTTATTCCATTCATTAACTACACGGTTGGCAAAGTTGTTTCTACCTACTTCCAAATTGAATCTATTTCCGGACAGTTTGAGACCATTGTTTCTTGTCTGATTCTCATTCAATGTGAAAATTTGGTCACATTATATATATATCATATGTATATATATATATATATTTATCAATCACAATTCACTTTAATTCTAAGCCATCAACGTCGAAAAACTCGAGGAGGCATACGTGCAGAAATTGATACGGGGTACAGCTAAGGACTCGAATCTCCACTGGGACGTAACTAGTGACAGTGACTTAACTCGTGTGTTACGTGTTACCGGAGGTTCGAGTCCTTTTCTGCACCACGCATATATGCCTCCTCGAGTTTCTCGACGTTGATGGCTTAGAATTACAGTGAATTGTGGTTGATAAATATATATATATATATATATATATATATATATATATATATATATATATTATAAATATATATATATATATATGTATGTATATTATATAAATATATATATATATATGTATATTATATAAAATATATATATATGTATATTATATAAATATATATATATGTATATTATATAAATATATATATATATATATGTATATTATATAAATATATATATATGTATATTATATATATATATATATATATATATATATATGTGTGTGCGTGTGTGTGTGTGTGTGTGTGTGTGTATACATACTTATATACATACACATATATACATACATACTGTATATGTATACATATTTATATACATACATATATATATATATATATATTTATATATATACATATATATACATATATATATATATATATATATATATGTATATATATGTGTGTGTGTGTGTGTGTGTGTGTGTGTGTGTGTGTGTGTGTGTGTGTGTGTGTGTGTGTGTGTGTGTGTGTCTGTGTATGTGTGTGTACTGCTCAGCAACAAATATTAATCATGACATGATGTAAGTCTTATTTATGGTACTGTGGAATCTCTCAAGTTTCGTGTCACCCCCTACGGACCAGAAGTACGCAGGATTATTTTATGATTGAAGAGTCGTCTCCACTGGAAGGTCACTAATCATTTATATCTTGTACCGTCCCTCCCTTCTGCTGCAACTCCTTATCTCTCATTGCCATCACTTTTTCCATGTGTCCACCACTCTTGGGCTGCATTGTATTACTGCCCCCTACAAGGACAGAAGCGCTGGGTATCGGCGATGAAAGATGAACGCATTGGTAACCATGTACTTTGTCAGTGATACCTAACCCTTGGGGGGGATACTTGTTGCACCGAAGAGGAGGTGGAGCCATAGAGGTCAAGGACATATTTAAAGAAGGTAAAGCAGAACTGGTATAGAGCAATTTTTTTTTTTTTTTTTTTTTTTTTTTTTTTTTTTTTTTTTTTTTTTTTTTTTTTTTTTTTTTTTTTTTTTTTTTTTTAGCAGAGCACAGATCTCCTAGCTGGTAATGGTGATCCTCGTTTAGTTTCTGTCGAGTCCTACCTTCAACCCCTCTCCTTGTTAGCGTGCGCGCGCGCGCGTGTCTACATTGATTATGGCTACCAAGGATCGTGTTTGCACACTCACTTTACAATTATATAGTTGGAGACTTGCGCAAGTCATTATGTAATATTTACATAAAGCCTGATATTTTCAATCTACCAATGCACTTGCACAGTCATGATAAAAGATTTTCTTTAATTCAGTGGCTGCGGGCCAAGCTACGCTTTCAAAAACTACGGACATAGCTAACGAATCAGGCCCAACTACTATTTATTAGAAATTAATATTAATAATAATAATAATAATAATAATAATAATAATAATAATAATAATAATAATAATAATAATAATAATAATAATAATAATAATAATAATGATAATGATAATAATAATAATAATTATAATAATAATTATAATAATAATAACAATAATAACTAATGATGATGATGGTGATGATGATGATGATGATGATGATGATGATGATGATGATGATGATGATGATGATGATGATGATGATGATGACGACGACGATGGTGACGATGATGATGATGATGATGATGATGATGATGATGATGATGATGATGATGATGATGATGATGATGATGATGATGATGATGATGGTGGTGGTGGTGGTGGTGGTGGTGATAATGACGATGGTGACGACGACGACGACGACAATGATGATGATGATGATGATGATGATGATGATGATGATGATGATGATGATGATGATGATGATGATGATGATGATGATGATGATGATGATGATGATTACTATAATAAATAAATAATTAGTGATAATATGGAGGTGTTTAAGCGGATCAAAGGCTTTAACAAGGGTGGCGCAAACAGGGCAGGACTCGCAGTAATGGATTTAAATTGGACAAGTTTAGATTTAAGAAGGAAATGTGCAAGAAATGGTATACTAATAGGGTGGTCAACGAATGGAACAGCACTGAGTGCTGGAACTATCAGCTGTTTTAAGAAACGGTTAGACAACTTTATGGATGGGGATGACAGGTGGAACTGCCTAGTGTAGGCCTCATGGTCTCTTGCAGTTTCCTTCATTCTCATGTTCTTATGGGTAGAAACAAATAAGTAAAACAAATTTAAGCCAAACGGTTGCCAGCACCGGTTTTCCAGTTTTATGGAAATGGTCCGTGCAGCATCGACCGAAAAGACACGACAGATTCAGATTCTACAACTGACACAAAACATAATGCCAATGTGTGTGTATTCACTTGGTCTTTGGATCACGTGTTGGACTCGTGATCGACAGCTATTTCCCTCCCGGAAGAGAGCTCAGAGCTCGTAGGTCCGATCTAAGCTCGTAGGTCCGATCTATGTATATATGTGTGTGTGTGTGTGTGTGTGTGTGTGTGTGTGTGTGTGTGTGTGTGTGTGTGTGTGTGTGTGTGTGTGTGTGTGTGTGTGTGTGTGTGTGTGTGTGCGTGCGTGCGTGTGTGTGTGTGTGTGCGTGTGTGTGTTTCATAGTTTTATTTACAAAGTCGTCCCGTCCTGGATCAGTTTCACATGTAGATACGAAGTTTACGGTGTATAAACAAGCACGTATTATGTTGCTGCATCGTAGTATCATGTTGATTTTCCTATTCGTTACCTTCGACAAGAAGGTTATGTTTTCGGTTATGTTTATTTGTTTCTTAATAATTTTACAGGGTTTTTTTTTATCTGACTTTTATTGAAAAAAGAGTAGTGGGGTATGGTAGAAATGATACGGAATTAGATTGAGAATGTAGCAAGGGTGAGGGATGCGAGCGGACTGAGTAGGAGTGGGTACCTTCCATTTGACTTGGCTACCTCTTTGTCATATAGGTAGATTATTCTACCTATCTATCTATACACCAAGGGATTCTTCCCCCTTATAAGAGGGTAGCCATGTCAAAGACACACACCTACTCCCACCCATTCCATTCTATTCCCATCCACCACCCTAGTTTCCATATTTATTACAATTTCTCTTAAACATTTTCACGCCGACCTTGCCAAATGTCAACCCCAAGACTGATTTAAGTTTTGCGTGTTAGTGTGGGCGACTACGTCATCGGAAGTCCGCGTTCTCCGAGTGCATGTTATTTCATGCACACACATCATTCACTTGCTTGGCAGTTCAGCAGAGGACATGGACACTGCACGTGGCCATATCACATCGTCGCCTCATGTGTCCGTGACGTCATGCATTGTTAATACGCTCCACGTGCGCCCCGCTCCACAATGGATAACTTCTTTGCTTTTCGGGTTTTCTTCTCTCTACTGTCACTGCAATCTACGAGTGACGACTCTCCGTCTTTGGTTAGAAAAGAAAAGCAAATTCTCCT
>NC_134790.1:25057139-25064639 GCF_046742065.1 Oratosquilla oratoria
GAGGAGGGGAGGGGAGTAGAGGAGGGGGAGGGCGAGGATTAGGAGAGGGAGGGGGGTAGGGAAGGGGGAGGGGTAGGGGGGAGGAGGGTAGGGCCACTCGTGTCCAAAGGATTACTGTTACCTCGAGCTACTTACTCATGTCTGGGCAGAAGCCGAGCAATTTCATTCACCTGAGGATCACGACTATGCCAAGTAACTTCTTCGATCATGCTGTCCTTTCAACGCTTTCTGTCCACTTCCATACGATTTTATTCAGTTGAAGAGACGCCATTCGTGCCAAGAAGCGACTCCCTCCGTCCGCCGCGCGTCTTACGCCAGGAAGAACCACCTTTGCCCTTTGTGCTCGACCGCAAAGGTGGAAGTAGTAGGTACCGGTTGTCCATACCCGGTCTAGTAATTTGATACTGCCGCGCTTCCCGGTCCTCGGTGGGGGGGGGGGTTGAGTTTTCGAGGTTATGCGGAAAAAAAGGAGGGGTTGCGGGGGTGGGGGGGGGGAGCTGAGATGGAACAAGAAGTTGTTTCTTCCTGTTTGGTTTCTGCCTGGAACCTCTCCTCGGATTGAGAGGAGGGACTGGCCCACAGGAGCATCTTCTTCGGCAAGAGTGAAGAGTCCGTGATGTCATGATACTATAAGGTCGGGTCCCAGTACTTAAGTCCAAGTACTTAAGTCCAAGTACCTGGATATTTTTCAAGTACAAGTACAGTCATTTTGCTATGTACTTAAGTCCAAGTCCAAATACATGTCATTTTACTTAAGTACAAGTACTTTATGTGATGAAATAAAATCTTGTTACAGATTCGTAAAGCATCATAACACTCAATGTACCCAATAGTATCATCACAAAGCCCGCTAGAATCTATATAGAAAATATAACTTTTGATTAAATACAATGTACGTGTTTATACTTACTTGTACTTCGTATTCTTCAAGTACTTTGAGAATAAGTACAAGTTCAAGTACAAATACAAGTAACGTTTACTTTTCAAACTCCAAGTACATGAAAATCTGTACTTAATTCCAAGTACAAAATACAAGTACATGTACCTGGACTCAACCCTGGATGTTGGATTAGTATGAAACTTTTTCATTTTCAAAACCAGTGTGAGGCTTTTTTTTTCTCTGAGAGAAATCGATGGAGAAAGCGTTTCTTCATCATCTTCTTATTCTTCTTTTGATTCTTTTTATTCTTCTTCTTTCTTTCTCTCATTCTTTCTTTTTGAGTTGTTCCATCAACATTTTCGTGGGCTTTTGCACAAAAAGTCTTGTCCATTCATGCAGGAGTCTCAAGCCTAGTCTCTCGTGCTGTCTCGCTCGTGAGTCTCAACTGCTGGCACATCACATCAGCAGGTAAGCTTGAGACCTCATACGGCGGTCTTAGTCTTTAGCATACAGAGCTGCATTGCGTGAAATCTCATTTTCTTCTCACGTCGTTTTTTTTTTTTTTTTTTTTTTAGATCGATCGCGAGGTCTCGTTTGTGGTCTTGCCAATGAAGAAAAAGAAGACAAAAAAGAAAGAAAGAAAGAAAGAAAAAAAAAAGAGCCACAGGAGTCGGGTCGGACAATTTTTGTCCCACGACGTGAGAAGAACTTTCCTTTTCCCAGAAGACTTTTTCACCCAAAAAGCAACGTGAAGACGCATGGCATGTCGTATTTCTAAATCCTTATACATATATATATATATATATATATATATATATATATATATATATATATATATATATATATATATATATATACATATATATATATACATATATATATACATATATGTGTATGCTTTCAGGAAGATAGAGACCTTTAGGCGGAGCTGAAGAACACCAGCTTCTCCTCTTCTGCTCTCGTGTTCCTTTACACATTAAGTTGATGATAAACCAATTCAACCGAAATTCAATAGGTGTCAGGAACTCCACATGCAACGTCTGTTACCACTTTTCTACGCACCGACGAGAGTAAGAAGAAAACGGAAAGGAAGAATAATAATTCAGAGTGGCGTGATGGCAATAACTTCCAAAGGCGAGCCGACATTTCTTTTGTTTTATCCAGACTAGAAATGTTGAAATAAAAAGATAAGTAAATTTGTGTGTGCGTTGTTTTGGGTTCGATAGTATCATTGTACAGTTTTCATATTAACTCAGGCTGTAGTTTTGAATCGTACTCAAGTCTATCACTGTTCAATAACACTGTTCAAAAAATAGATTCAATGTAATTGGAATACAAATCTAGGCTTTATGGTTAACCTATTTACGTAATGGTTATGGAGTGGACTCGCTAAGATGTTTTTCAATCTCATAATTTTTCTTATACAAAGGAATCTCGAATGCACTACCTAATGCATTAGAAATCGATAGATATTAAAAGGTTTTGTGCTTAGTGTGAGGAATGGCAATCATCTTACACAATATTATTTGTGGGTTCGATAGCATTTCTGAAAAAATTCCACAGCGTCGTATATATTCATTTACTTATTCATTTATTCATTTCATTTACTTGTTTTTGTTTATTTTTGTTCTTTTTATAAGAAACACTACTGAAAAGTGTTTATGGAATGCTTTGGATGAGTCCTCAAAATTCCTTTGCAATGTCGCATTTGGCAGAAATCATCTAAACGCAATTGCGATAACGACAAGTCTGCAATGTTGTAATTCCCGCATATTCACAAAATCGTGTATTCGACAAATCCGCAAATCGCGCTTTCATGTGTTGGCAAACTCATGACATATATAATTCAGGAAAATGTGATCCCGATTGCTGGCAAACTCGTTCCTCGCCAAAAGTACTCAGCGTGATAAGCGATGGAACGTCAACTAGTGGCTCCTTGCACGAAGACTCGCTGAAGATCGATCTCGAGAAGGCAGACCTCCACCTCCATCATCACTGCATCTCTCTTTTGCTTCTGGCCGTGTTTCATACACACACTTACACACACACACACACACACACACACACACACACACACACACACACACACACACACACACACACACAAAACCTTTACCAATCTCTCCTCCTCCTTCATCCTCTCTCTCTTCACTTGTCTGAACCATTTCATCCTTGCTTTACCCTTTGTGCATACTGTGGACTTACCTAAATGTAATATGCAAGATGTCAGTGCACGGAAGATGCCACCTCTCTCTCTCTCTCTCTCTCTCTCTCTCTCTCTCTCTCTCTGTGTGTGTGTGTGTGTGTGTGTGTGTGTGTGTGTGTGTGTGTGTGTGTGTGTGTGTGTGTGTGTGTGTGTGTGTGTGTGTGTGTGTGTGTGTGTGTTCGTGTGTTGAAGACCGTATAGATTAAGGCGACGATGGGGTTGAACTAAGGTGAGTGTGCGTGTAGGTGGTTGGGGGGAGATAATATAGTGCAACTGCCACATGGATGAAATTGGAATATTTCTTTTTTAACCTGAGGAAAGTAACGTGCTACAGTATAAATAGATAAATACGTAAATAATGATGAAAAATAAGATAAGTTGAATTGAAATACATAAATCAAACTAAGTTAGAACAAAAATAAAATAAAACAAAATAGAATAAAGTACTACAGAAAGAAGAATGAAGACAACGCCTATTCAACAAAGCCGTCGACTGTATCAGCGGTTGTACAAACGACGACAGCGGAGGAACGTCGGTTGAGGGGGGTAGAAAACGGGAGGGTGGGGGGTGATAATAAGAAAGATTCGTACGGTTCTTTGAGACCTATTGGGGCTTCTTCTCAGTTGGTGAGTCGCTTTGCGACAGCCAGAAGAAATGCATAAATCGAATGCTGACTCCAACCGGTAAATAAATGCCAATTGGGGGTTTCCAGCAGCTGAATAAAATTGTCTGATGACAGCCTTGTGTAAGAAAGTACGGGTTAGATTACAAAGGCGGAGCATGCCGACAGGAGACCTTTTGATCCATATCTAGGTCGGATGCAAAAAAAAAAAAAAAAAAAATCATATTAATAATAAAATAATAAATAAAAACTATAATAATGTAAATAACAAATAAAATACATAAATAAATGCATAGGTATAGTTAAAATAATAAACAAACAGGTAAATAGTAAATGATAATAAATTGACATATAACTAATAATAAATGAAAATCAGACAGACAAATTATAACAAAACAAAAACAAATGATATAACATAAATTATAATCATTACAGCATCTTACTTAGGTATTTATCTAAATGATTCTTAAAGCTTCGAACTGAACTACATTGCACTACCTGTGCAGGAAGTTTATTCCATTCATTAACTACACGGTTGGCAAAGTTGTTTCTACCTACTTCCAAATTGAATCTATTTCCGGACAGTTTGAGACCATTGTTTCTTGTCTGATTCTCATTCAATGTGAAAATTTGGTCACTTTTGATGTTGTCAATTCCCTTTAAAATCTTAAAGACCTGTATCAAGTCACCTCTGAGTCTACGCTTTTTTAGGGAAAACAGATTCATGTGTTTTAGTCGATTTTCGTATGATTTATTTTTGATATTTGGAATCAGTTTTGTGGCTCGCCATTGTACTTTTTCCAGTCTGTCAATGTCTTTAATGAGATTCGGTGACCATACGGAAACAGCATATTCCAAATGTGAACGAACTAAAGATTTATATAGCTTGTTAATGAGTGATGGACTTTTGAAATCAAAAGATCGCGCAATCAGTCCCAGAATCTTATTTGCTTTCTCAGAGGCTGAAATACACTGCTTGGATGATTTGAGGTCGTTACTGATAATTACGCCGAGATCTTTTTCACTATCCACTTTTGTTAACGAATTTCCAAATAACTTGTAATCGTACTTACTGTTATTTTTACCTATGTGCATTACCTTGCATTTACTTGTGTTAAATTTCATTAGCCACTTTTCAGACCATTGCTGTAATTGATCTAAATCTTCTTGAATATCTAATTGGTTTGAGTGATCATTTGCCACTCCGCACAGTTTTGGAAACAGTAGATTTTAGTCCATGGTCTATATCATTTATATATACTATGAATAGAAGTGGCCCAAGAACGGAACCCTGAGGAACTCCACTTGCAACACTTTTCCATCCAGAAGTTTTTCCATTTAAAACAACTCTCTGTTTTCGACCATTCAACCAATTACTAGTCCAACCTAATAGGCTACCACTTATTCCATGCAAAGCTAATTTAGTAAGTAGTCTTTCGTGTGGGACGGTATCAAAAGCTTTTGCAAAGTCTAGATATATCAAATCTATATTGTTTCTTTTGTCATAATTCGAGATAACTGTGTTGTAGAATTCTGACAGAATATGGGAGATGACGGAGCTGGTAGCGGGTGTGGGTGGGTGTGGGTGAGGGGAAGAAGGTAGATGATATGAGGTCCCGCTGTTTGTTTACTTCGTCCCTTTCGCTGTAGATGACGCAGCATATGTACCATGACTTGCCGAACGGTCAAGTTCCTGATGCCACATTTCGTATGGCAACACTGATATGTCCTTGTTCCTTTTTCTATGTTTTTTTTTTTTTTTTTTCTTGCGCCTGTTTCTGTGAATTTTTAGCATGGACGCCTCAGTTCGAAGCTTCACCACGCTGCCGATATGTACCCATCTTATCAAGAAAATATATACAGTATCCATTCACGTACCCTGCTAAAAATCATATTTGTTCTAGCGGTATTTGGCAACTTTACCTCAACTACACATGTACGTTTCGGGAAAAAAAATATTGATTAGTACCAACACATTTTGGCTCCTTTTTTTATACAGTAGTCTTAATGATATTTTGTTAAGCGAATTTACTTGTTGAAAATGAATCTCCATCATGAACACTGACAATATTTATGTATGTATATACAGTATATATATATACATATGTATATACATGTATATATATACATATGTATATATATATACATATATATGTATATATATATATATATATATATATATATATATGTATATATATATATATGTACAACACTAAATGGGTCCCAGTGATTAGAGATACATTTTAACAACCACAATGCACTTAAATTCTAAGCCATCAACATCGGGAGACCCAATGGAAGCCACATGTAGAAATTGAAATGCGGTACTGCCAAGGACTCGAACCCAGCAATCACATGACAAGTGACGCAGTGACTTACCAACTACGCTATCAACTATAGCGTTGTTTGGTAAGTTAATGTTAATGAGACATTGAATGTCAATGAAGGACCAAATAATAATAATATAGAGCAAGGCATAAATAAAAAACAAAATGATAATATAAGACATGATATTGAAACTCAAAATGTGGCAAAAAGAAATAATCACGAGTTTCTTAAAACTATGTACTTTAATGCTCGTAGTATTAGGAACAAATTTCAAGAAATACAGGCGTATGTCAAAAGCGAAAATCTCGATATGATAGGAATAACTGAGACATGGTTAAATGGTACAGAGTTCGAAGCTGAATTTAATATTGCGGGATTTAAACACTTTCATCTGGATAGAAACCACAAGAAAGGTGGGGGTGTTCTATTGTACGTTAAAAACAATGTTCATGCTTGTGTTTTAGAGAAAGTGAAACAGGATGCATATGACAGTTTGTGGGTTGAGTTAACCCAAACAAATGGACAAAAAATGAATATAGGTGTAATATATAGGCCAAAGACATTATCATTAGCAGACGACAAACTGTTATTTCAATAACTGTCTAGTTTCTGCAACCGGGATTTATTGATAATGGGTGATTTCAATTTTACTGACATTGATTGGATGACCCTTGAACATGGCCATATAGGTAGTCGCTTGATTGATTTTCTTGGTGACAATTACTTAATTCAGCATGTAAAAGAGCCCACAAGATATGGAAACTTACTCGATTTATTGATCACTAGCCGCGAAAGCATGGCAACTGATGTAGAAGTCGGTGAATCTGTTGCAAATAGCGATCACAACTTAGTCAGATTCAAACTCCTAAACAATTTTAGAATAGATACTTGTGCTTCTAAAATACCCGATTTCAGTAAAGCTTAGTTCATAGAACTACGTCAGGAGCTTCAGCTTACAGATTGGGAGGAAAAATTAAACGAAAGGCCTGTAGATCAGATGTGGGAAATATTTCAAAATACGCTCACTAAGATGATTCAAACTTACATTCCTTTTAAGGACAGACGTCCCCCAAATCAGGCTCGCCCAAAGTGGCTCGACAAAGAAACTGAAAAAAGTATTGCTAAAAAGAGACAGGCTTATAAGAAATATAAGTGCTCGGGTGCATCTAATGACTATGAAAGTTATGTATCAATACAGAGAGATTTAAAAAAGACAATAAGAAAAAGAAAACGACAATACGAAATGAACATCGCTGATAAATCCAAAGAGAATCCCAAAGAATTCTATAGTTACATTAGAGATAAAAAGGTTGTTAGGAATCACATTGGTCCACTATTATCTGCTGACGGTCAACTTGAATATTCAAATGAAGGAATGTGTAATCTCTTAAACAATTATTTTAGCTCGGTATTCGTAAACGAAACACCTCAAAGTGAATTCCAAACTGAAACCTGTGAAAAGT
>NC_134790.1:25069639-25077139 GCF_046742065.1 Oratosquilla oratoria
CACCTCCACTCCACCCTTTCCTGCCACATTTGCACCCAAGTATCTAAAACTATCCACTTCCTCCAGTCGCTCTCCCTTAATACTCACTTCCAGTCTGCTGCCACTTTCACCCCTTGTACATCTCATCACCTTACTTTTACCCACATTTATCTTCAACTTTCTTCTTTCACACACTCTCCCAAACTCTGTCACCAACTTCCTCAATCCCTCCTCTGATCCTGCTACAAGCGCAGTGTCGTCCGCAAACAACAGCTGGCTCACCTCCCACTTTTCTCCATTTTCTTTAACCATCTCCAATCCCTGACCCACCACCCTTGCATTTACCTCTCGCACCACCCCATCCATGTATAAGTTGAACAGCCAGGGTGACATAATACACCCCTGGCGAAGTCCCACCTTTACCTCGAAACACACACTCTCTTCATTTCTAATCCTGACACATGCTCTACTACTCTAGTAAAAACTCTTGACAGCTCCTAGAAGCTTTCCTCCTATCCCGTATATCCGCAAAACCTCCCACAGTACCTTCCTGTCTACCCTGTCATAAGCCTTTTCCAGATCCATAAAAGCCCCCCAAAAAATCCTTATATCCACACACACACACACACACACACACACACACACACACACACACACACACACACACACACACACACACACCACACACACATACACACACACACACACACACACACACACACACACACACACACACGACTGGGCCGTGAACAAAGTCGTTTCGTTTTGAAGGGTCGAGATAGCGTGATCGGTAAGGCCATCGTCTTGTAAGACGTAAGCCGCCTAGGCAAGGGTTCGAATCCCAGCAGATGAGTCTATTTCCAAAATGTCAAATGATACAAACACTTGTCGGAGGACTAGCCTGAATAAAGGGTTTGATGAAATACATTACGTATCACGTTCTGTCCGAGTGCCCTCGGCGGAACGACTGGGCCGTGAACTAAGTCGTTTCGTTTTGTAGGGTCGAGATAGCGTGATCGGTAAGGCCTTTGTCTTGTAAGACGTAAGCCGCCTAGGCAAGGGTTCGAATCCCAGCAGATGAGTCTATTTCCAAAATGTCAAATGATACAAACACTTGTCGGAAGACTAGCCTGCATAAAGGATTTGATGAAATACATTACGTATCACGTTCTGTCCGAGTGCCCTCGGCGGAACGACTGGGCCGTGAACTAAGTCGTTTCGTTTTGTAGGGTCGAGATAGCGTGATCGGTAAGGCCTTTGTCTTGTAAGACGTAAGCCGCCTAGGCAAGGGTTCGAATCCCAGCAGATGAGTCTATTTCCAAAATGTCAAATGATAGAAACATATATATATATATATATATGTATATATATATATATATATATATATATATATATCTGTATACATGCATACACACACACACATATATATATATATGTATATATATATATATATATATATATATATATATATATATATATATATATATATATATATCTGACACCACAGTCGGAAGAAAGGAGTTGAATAAGCGATTCTGTATATTTCAATTGCTAACTGTAATCCTCTTTAGTAGTACAGTGGGAGGAGAATGCTATTTCAAATAGCACCCTCTTACAAATGAAAAGAAACTTTGGCAGCATTAAATATCACTACCCTCACTCTCTAGTGCCCTGAGGTTGACCAGAGGTCGGGTCAGGGGGACTGGGACGATATCTGTTAACAATTTGTTTTGTAATGGATAGTCTAGATATTATGTCTGGGATCCACTAACCCTCCGAAATATTCATAGTGGGCAGATAGTCTATTAAAGTGGAAGCCATAATTTTCCTTCTGAACCCACAACCAGATTTGTAAACAAGTTCAGATTTGTCCCAGTTCATCCAGTGATTTAATTTATTCACGTGTTGGAACCTCGGCTAAACTCTCTTGACCATACTTCATTAACCTTTCATACTCATTCAAACTTGTCCTTAGGTCTCTCCCGGTCCGACCGATGTACGCTAGGTTACAATCTTTAAACGGGAGTAAACCCCTTTGATATGATCTTCTTTCAACCTCTGATGAACAGTGAGAACATTTTTATTAATAGTATTCAAATAATCATTAATCAAATTTACCTTATCTTTGGGATTGTATTTGGACAAATGGCTAATGGACTCTGGAAACGGAATAACATGGGAACTTTGTAACACGTTTGGCTTTGAGGGAGGGGGATTGAAAAAGCTGGTTTCGGCTCCGATTAGGGCTTTATATATATATATTATATATATATATATATATATATATATATATATACAATATATATATATATATATACAATATATATATATATATATATACAATATATATATATATATATATATATGCATATATATATATGTATAATTTATTGTGTATGTTAAAGACAGTTTGAACATTTTTAGAAGCTCTGCCATGGGATTCGAACCCCGACCCGTGCGTCCATAATCACGAATCCCATGGCAGAGCTTCTAAAAATGTTCAATTTTTTTTATTAATAGTATTAGGGTAATTATGAATCAAAATTACCTTCTCTTTGGGAGGAAATTTGGACAAATAAGTGATGGACTCTGAGAAGGGATTAGGGGATTTTGTCTCTCTTTTGGCTTTGTGGAAGGGGGATTGAAAAAACTGGTTCTGGCTTGGCTGAGGGCTTTATCCAGGAACCAATAAGGTAAGCTAATTTTGTTAATTGGGACCTGATAGAAGTTAATTCAAGTTCTAAAAATTGGGGGCTACAAATCCTAAAGGCTCGGAGAAAAAGTCCCGAAGCTACCCTCCTTTTAATGTGATCTGGGTGATGACTGAAGAAATGAAGGCAACTTCCTGAATGGGTGTTCTTTCTAAAAACAGTAAAGGCAAGCTTATTCCCATTCCTCATAATTAAGGTGTCTAAAAAGGAGATTTTGTCATCTTTTTCACATTCTACACTTTTTTTTAAATCAAAATCAGTTTCTTTTGACCTTAGTTTCTGTTTAATAGGTGACCTTTCTTCCTCTTGGTCATTTGTGTATTTTCTATTAGCAGCTGTTATACTCTATTCTCTAGTATAGTCTTTTCTGCACTTTACATGTACTTGAGCAACTGATAAATCAACCCTCTTTTGCCATTTATCATCTCTTACTTGCTTCAACAAGTGTCGGCATACCTTTCTTAACAGACATTTTCACTTTCTATTAAGCTTTCTTTACAAAGTAGGCATAATTCATTTTGATCTGTGGTTCCCTCCATTTTTAAACCATGTTTTGAAATAAAAAATATATAAATTAACCTTCTAGAAAAATACTATAAAGCTAAAAAAAATAAACAAATGTCAATGATACCGAACCCATAGGAAGTGAACAAAATCATGTCAGCATCAGCACAGAATTGAATATGGTTAAAAAGTTGTGAATATCTTTAAAATTATCACTCATATCAAAAATATGCATAGAAAATATTTTGTAGAAAATTTTATTCTAAATAATAACTTATAAAAAAAATCGTCAGATCAACCGTTTTTACGGAAATAGCGGAAAACTTGAATTTGGCGGCCATTTTCCAAGATGGTGGACGAAGCTCTGAGTGGTCTGAGGGGGACTTTTGATGTGTTATTTCAAAGTGTATAAAGAAGTGATTCTCAAAATTTCAGCTTGTTCTAATTTTTTTTTTCCATTTATTTTTCTTAATTTGACTGGACTAATAATCGTTACAACAATGTCTGGTAATTCTTTTTGCATTAATCAAACGTACATTGAAGGACAGAGTGAAAGAGAAATGCTTAGCTTGCTTTGTATGATATCATCATGCACTATCCGTGAACATTGTGCATGATATTATTGCGGTCATCGTCTTTAATGATCATGAGTAAGCACAACCTGACAGGAATATCTTTCCAAGAAACATGTTACCGCCACAGATGAATGGAGATAAGAATGGAAAGTGTCCTTGTGCAGAGTAGCAGCTTAATACAAGGTATAACTGTAAAACGGTGTGTGTGTGTGTGTGTGTTTGTGTTGTTCGTTTGGTTTCAAAAAGCCCACCGTTGACGAAGAATCCATATCGTGTTTGGATAACAACACTTACGCCTAAGGTAATTTAGAATCTAAAACATTTTTGAAAATTAATATAGTTCCCGTCGACAACTTCTATTTCTGGATACTGTTGGAATTTTAATCTTAACATTACGAAACAAATGTCACTGCCGATTTAATTGCTCCATTGTTGAGGACATTGTGACGTCATGTCGTTTGGATGCGTCTTTGTCTAAGTGCTTTTAGCAAATGTCCTTGGAAACTGTCTGAAGATAAAGCTAAGATTCATTATTCAAAGATGCAATGGAGAATCATACTTATTCAATGTTTCAGTAAATGTAATCTGTCTGTGTAGCTTGTTATTGACAACATGAAAGTTATATGCACACTAATTGACATACATGAAAAATATTTACATATCAATCGTGTGCGAAAACGTACGTCTAAATATATTTCTTTGTGTAGGCATATGTTCGCAAAGATTGTTATTTTTGATGAGAAATTATTGTAAACTCTAAGATTGTGCTTACATCTATGCATCACTCTCAATAACCCTTTGGTTATGGAAATCTCCCTCACTTTCTGACTGCCGTCCTTTCCCTCAGCTGAATAAAATCGTCCATTCATAACGGGAATCAACTAGTGAATTAAGTGAACTTCAATCTGTGTCCTTCATTCGGGTGAGCAAAGCAGTCATGTATTAGCCAGAATGAAATATCTAATTTCTCTTGTACCCGGAAGGCATTATAGTTACCTAATTCCAACTCCAAAAGATTTTGTTCGACGAAAGGGGTAACTCGCCCCCCTCCCCCTCCCCCTCCTGGTAACCCCCCCCCCACACTCTTTACCCCCTGGCAGCTCTCCCCTCCCCCCCCTCCACGTACACGAATCCAGCTAAGAGGAGGTTAACCTTTTTTCTTTGTTTTAAGACTTCAGTCTCGATTTCAGCTCTCGACAGAATGATCAAATTCGACTCAAAATCGGAAGTGGTAACTCGAGCGTGGGAATTCATCAAAACTCCACTCGAGGCTTCTACACACATGTAAACATCTTCTTCAAATGAATCACCTTTATGTCAGGTAAATAGATCACAATCTACTTTTTTTCTAATAAAGATATTAACGCAGCTAAATTTTTCGACAAGACATCACACTGGTCTCAAGACAAAGGCCCGTTTCACACATACGGACATTTCGCCATACCCCGTCCACGACACGACATCGTGCTCTCAAATAACCCTGGGTGTCTATGGACACTCACACGTGTTCGCGACGGGTGACAGCGTGCATAGACACCCATGGTTACTTGAGAACACGACGTCGTGTCGAGGACGGCGCACGGCGAAAAGTCGATACGTGTGAAATGAGCCTTATGGGATCTCCCACGGTTCCTTCCCACACCACCACCGTCGCCATGACACTCGGCTCGCCCGAAGACGAAGACGAGGAACCCAAACGCGAACACAAGAGTGGTTGGTGGAACGGCAGAGATGGATGAGTCATTCAGGACTGGGGATTCCCCATGGCGTCGCTTGCACAGACATGATCATGTCTGATGACGATAGACAGACAGATATATATATACATATATATATATATATATATATGTATATATTTATATATATACTTATATATATATTTATATATATACATACATACATACATATACCAAGGCTTTTTCCCCCTTCCAAGGGAGGTAGCCAAAAAGGGAAAGGCATAAAAACACTCCCACCCATTTCATCCCTAAACACACTCCACACCCCTCCCACCCTCCCTCTCATCTGAGCACCTCCATACATATATAACATATAAATACATAAGTAAATTGATAAACGAATAAACAGATAAAACTAAAATAAATATGTATAAATAAACAAACGATAAGATAATTGACAACTACATGATGTGAATGCCTGATACGTCCTTGCGATTTCCACATCCGTGCTACACCGTCATGGAAACACGACGCTCTCTGCACAGCCCAATCAGCTGCAGAGACGACATTCTAACCCTCCAATGTACAACACGCCTTCTCGCCCACGGCTCGTTTCGCACGTATCGACTTTTCGTCATGCGCCGTCCACGACACGACGTCGTGCTCTCAAATAATCGTGGGTGGCAGTCTTTGGACGCTTTCACACGTGGTCGTGGTCGTGGCATGTGAAAATTTCCATAGGCAACCATGGTCATTTGAGAGCACGACGTCGTGTCGTGTACGGCACACGGCGAAAAGTCGATACGTGTGAAAGGAAACTTAAGAGGACCCCCCCCTCCGGGAGCGGAAGGATTGAATACAAGTCGATTATCCCTTTTAACTGAATTTTTCAATTATTGTCTATTCTTTCTGCCGTCGGGTGATTTTTATAAAACAGAAAGGGCTGAGGTCAATCCTTGCCATCTGTAATCGGAGTTTTCTAGGTTCGTGTCGTCTGTTCGATTCGTGATTTCGTGTCACGTGCGAGATGCGGACTGCAATTTTTTAAGAAGGGGAAACTAAGAAAAAAAAATTGCTGATCACTTTGAATTTCTACTGGCCCTTCGTTCTAACCCTCTTCTTAACACACGTTTATTATACTCAGTAGTTTATTCATCACCTCGGTTTAACTAACGAGGTTAGACTAAGTTAGTTCAGGTACTGTGAATGTCCGAGAAGAGTTTACAGCCAGACAAGTACCTACGACTGTGTCACAAACCAATATTTACTGTCTTCAGATATCGCAACTGAACGTCATTTCAAGATATGGCCTAGTCGCAAGCCTACGAGTACAAGACAGCGCCGAGTCTTGCCATGCACTAGACAGCCACCAAGGTGCCATGCACGAACGAGTTCGAGTTGTTACGGCGCCAAAGTGTGCCAAGGAACGCAAGTCCGTTCCTGTCACGGGTGACAAACCACTCCGTAAGTGGGAACAGACTTGAACAGTCTACTCACTCGACATCGAACGTCGAATGAGCCCCTGCTACGGACGATCAATGAAGATTATCCCGCCTTTGAGCTTCCTTTAAGAACACACCCCCTACCCTCCCCCACCCCCCATAGTGGTGACCTGTCACGGACTTGACTCCCCAAAGTCCATCATCACAAATATAATCATCTCGTTCGCCGTGAGACAGCCATGGTTTAGCCCAAGGTTCCTTAACCTTTCAAGCTGGATGGACCTCGTGTATCGATTTATACATTCAGGAGACCCGGGGTTAGGATAGGAAGCAGTCACTTTTTCTAACCATTTAATAACAGAAACATTATGATATATGATACAAATCATCGCCACATACTCAAAGACCCAACTAGCCAGGGGAAAAAAAATGGACATCCCTATTATGACATATTGTGTAATTATGAAAAAAAAAAATGCCATGACAGGATTAACTGTAACCCGTTAAATCCCCCGTCCTGTTGACCCATTGGTAGGTTTCTGCGACCTCCCAGGGGCGCACGGACCCCTGGGGGCTTGAGACACATAAGCTTAGTCCATAGACATGAATTCTA
>NC_134790.1:25082139-25094639 GCF_046742065.1 Oratosquilla oratoria
ACATGAAACACTACATGAAACACTAGCTGAGTTAATTATCTTACGACTAATACAGGGGGAGTAAAGAGGACTTACTCTAGCCGACGACCTCTCCGAGGCGACACACCTCTACATGGCACGCACTTCTCCTAAACTGACTCTCTCTGACACGCCCAAGGCGTCCTAGTTCCTTCTACAAAAATCCTATGATTGGCCCAAAGGAATTGTGTCTATGGAGATTGAACCTGATTGGTCAAGTTAACTAAAACGTTCTGCGCCGCTCTAGGCTGTGTACGCAAAACGAAGAACAAACACTTCATTGTATAGGTTTCCTTCCCACGCGTCCTCAGTACTCATTCTGTAATCGGACACCCACGTAATCGCAAGCGACGCCTTATCCAAAGTAATAACTCTATTCCAACCTTACATATATGGGAATATATGTGATAATATGTATATGTATATATATATATATATATATATATATATATATATATATATATATATATTGATAAGTATTTTAGACAAATTATTTGGATGATGGAGAACTTCTGAAGAAGTTCTACGCAAACGAAACGTTAGAGTGTTTAGGGTTCCGAGCCTTCCCCTGTGTTTATGTTCTCCATCATCCAAATATAATATATATATATATATATATGTATATATATATATATACATATATACACACACACATATATATATATATATATGTGTGTGTGTGTGTGTGTGTGTGTGTGTGTGTGTGTGTGTGTAATATATATATACACATTGTGTGTGTGTGTGTACATATATATATGTATATATATATATATATTATATGTATACATATATAATATATATATATATATATATATGTATACATATATATATATATACATATATATATATATATATATATGTAAGAGGCTAGTAGATAAAGATAGACAAGGTAGATAGAGAGGTAGGTGATGAAATTTTCATTTTTATGAGTAGGATCTTTGGTAAACAATAGCCGCGAAGGAGTTGCATAATCTCGCTCCTCGTCTAAAGTTTATAAACAACTGCTAGGGACCAGATTTTAATGCTGATGTGACAATATGTAAACTAAGCCATTCATGCATCGATATCGTGATTGCTTCAGTAAGCAGTATTTCTTAAGACTTTGTAACAGTCTTTCCGATTGAATAAAAGTTCGAGAAGAAAAATTTATTGGTTCACGGGAGTAAGTCACGCCCTTAGGGGAGGCACTTAGTTGTAACAGTAAAGATCATTGGACTAAGAAAGTCGTGACGTCGGTGCAGAGGTGGCGTAGGAAGTAAATTGAGGATCCCAGTGGGGAGTCCCTTGGTGTAAATTGACAAGCCAAGTGTAATATTATTCGGGAAAAAAAAAAATTCACCTCCGTTTAATTCATCCCATAAAGAAACATTACTTACTTCCTACAGAAAGATATGGTGAAAGACATACTTAAGACAGTGATGAAAAGAAAGTTGAAAGTGAAAGAAGAAATACAAAACCATAGAAGGGAACAGTAAACAGAAGTAAACCAGTAGTTACGGAGGTGATGGACAAGTTAGATATACAGTATGTATATATATATGTATATATTTATACAGGTATGGTATATATACATATATATATATATATATATATATATATATATATATATTGACGAGATAAACACCATATGAGGACGGAGCCTTTATTTGTACGACGTTTCGCTTATTACAGCTTTTTCAAGTACAAGTTGAGATACAAATGCTTGAGATTAAATAAGGGGAAAGGAGGGAACGGGGAGAGAAAAGGGGGATATGCAGACATGCGCGTATAAGAGGTTCTTTTGAGTATGTGCGTGTGTGTTATTCACCATGGTCTTGGATCATGTGTTGGATTCGTGATCAACAGTTATCACCCTGCGCCGTCAGGCCGTATGTGTGTGTGTGTGTGTGTGTGTGTGTGTGTGTGTGTGTGTGTGTGTGTGTGTGTGTGTGTGTGTGTGTGTGTGTGTGTGTGTGTGTGCACGTGCGTGATCGTGGAGTGCACCCCCAGATGTCTCATAATGAACGAGCAAATAGACCCGTTGGTTTAAGACGCCTCATGACGTCACGAACTCTGTACTCTGCAGATCGCGTCCAGCAGAAAGGCCGTTGAATTCAAATTTGCAGATTGTGCCTCTGATCGCCATGGGATTGAATGAACAAATATTTTCATTCAGGTAGAATCTTTCAGGTCCCCAACTGATAATTGGTAATGGCGGGAGTACATTATTATGTCTATGTTATTTTTCATATTTATTTATTTGTTTTTTATAATTTACTTATTATTGTGTCTATTGTATTTTTCATATTTTTTTTTATTACTTGTTTATGTATCTATTTATTTTATATTATTTTATTTATTCATTGTGTGTGTCCTATCAGGTTCTCAACGTGTCTGATTTGTTCTTGATAACACCAAGGAACTGGATAAGACCAAACAGTTAATGGTTGAAGAAGACAATGACTAATCCTTCAGTGACTTTATTATATAAATCTCAATAATTCCATGACGAATTTGGTCATTATATCGTTCTAGTCTCTTGTCGTAGTACGGACCGTGACAATGATCACATAACCTCTTGCTGGCTGACGAAGACAAGACCAATCGATCTTCAGAAACTTCGGTCTTTGTCTCCCTGTGGACACACGAAAGACTTACGTTAATCATAAATAATGAAAGTTATCGGTTGCACGTGAAATATTTATGCTATTAATGAGGTCACTCCAGTGGTCCTGGCAAAGTCCGCCATCTTTCAAGAGAGTTGGGACGATCCGTGCTGTGCCGTCTCATAAGATTTCTTTTCTTTTCTTTTCTTTTCAGAGGGAAAAGATAAAAGGAGACACGTGCAACAGGTCAAATGTGGACTATTGAATCTACATTTCTTGAGAGAGAAAGACTCGCTGAATTGATCTGAAAGGAGGAGGAGGAGGAAGAAGGAAAGATGGGGAGTTGCTCACAGCCTTGACAACATAGCATAGAACTTCTTGATTCGTCGCTGATTATGATAAAGTCCTGTGATGAAATAAATATATATTCATCTGGTTTCTCATGTTAGATCTGGTGTGTGTGTGTGTGTGTGTGTGTGTGTGTGTGTGTGTGTGTGTGTGTGTGTGTGTGTGTGTGTGTGTGTGTGTGTGTGTGTGTGTGTGTGTGTGTAGAAAAACCTTCATACTCCTCTTCACTCCTTGACTTTCGATTTGGGATACTTTTGATCCTCCGTAGGATGAAAAGCCTTTGAAGGCTTTTAAATCCTGGCTCAGGGGATGTCTCAATCCGGCTTAGGGGTCTCTTCGGGCTGAGCCAAATTTACATATCATAACGACTTCAGGCATAAACTTCAGCGACCTGAAACCGATCCATGGGTGGGTGAGGAACAAGCTCATATAACAAGCTTGGAACAAGCCAGCGGACATTACCTACGATGCAACGAGTAATCCTTGGTATGGAAGGCGTTAAGACCCTCTTGATCAATCCTATCACCACAGTGAGGTAATTCAATGATTCTTTTAGGTTAATACCAAGCCCCACACACGGGCTTTATACAGATAAGAGCACGTAAAATATATGAATTATATGATGATGTTCAGCTTCATCCCTCAAATTCTCTCTTTCTCTCTCTCTCTCTCTCTCTCTCTCTCTCTCTCTCTCTCTCTCTCTCTCTCTCTCTCTCTCTCTCTCTCTCTCTCTCGCTCTCTTCACCTTCCTCTTCTCTTTCTCTCCCTCTCTCTCTTTTTCTGTCTCTATCTCTCTCATTCTTCCCCCCTCCTTACCTACTTCCTCTTCCTCTCTCCTTTCTTTTCCTCTCTCCCACTCCGCGTATTGGGTATTGACTATTATATACAAGTTTTACGCAACCGATATTTAATAATACTTTAGTGACATTCCTACGGACCAGAGTCACGCAATATTCATTCCTGGGTAAAGAGAGAGAACCCCCCAATTCTAAAAGGATCACTGCTACTCTATCTACGACTCCAGCTCTTCATGAGATATTGTCACCAAGGAGAGAAGCGCTGGTTAATGCTGACAAAGTTCTCTCTCTATCTTTCTCCCTCCCTCCCTCTCTCTCTCTCTCTCTCTCTCTCTCTCTCTCTCTCTCTCTCGTATATATACATATATATATATATATATATATATATATATATATATATATGTATCACTTCCTCTTTCGCTCTCTCTCTCTCTCTCTGTAGGTCTGCTAGTCGATATATGATTCGTGTTCTTCGTGAACAACATTTATACTTACAGTAGCTCTGTATTCATACTATTATTTATGCATACGACCATGTTCTTTGTAGCTGAGCTGTGTATGCCATTGAGTGTGTAGTACGTGGGGGGGGTGTATATGTATGTATATGTGTGTGTGTGTGTGTGTGTGTGTGTGTGTGTGTGTGTGTGTGTGTGTGTGTGTGTGTGTGTGTGTGTGTGTGTGTGTGTGTGTGTGTGTGTGTGTGTGTTTTGCTCAGTAGGCTTTGGATATCAACCACCTAGATCAGAGCCGTGTAAAGCGAGACAGAAACCAAGGCTCCACAGCAACCTAACGCAACATAATCTCTCTTCAATAAACTTTAAAGAAGACGTGTTCGTATTCATACAAGAAACGTATTCAGAATAAAACTTACAAGGAGCAAACGAAAAATGAAACCAAGTTAATTTAATCTTGATTTTTTTTAATTATTATCATCCTTAACTGAGTAAGAACTAAAACAACCAATACATTTTTGTTACGTTCAAAATTTGCGTCTTCCTATCTTCTCTACGTGGCCGCTGTAGACAAAATTCAAAATTGATTTATGTACGAGAACATTGATTTCAAAGCTACTTCCAATACAACACACGAGCACACACACACACACACACACACACACACACACACACACACACACACACACGCCTTATAATGATCACAATACATTATAATATTTGGTTGCTGCATTGAACATGTATTACTCTATTGTTAAAAAGATAGTAAATAGATAGATGAAAAATAAATTAATTAACAAATAACTAAATAACTAAGTAATTAACAAGAAAAAGATAAATAAAATATTAGCTTCTCCAACGAAAATTCTCTTCGAAAATTAAAACAAAACATTATATTATTTGCTACTGGAAACCATATTGTGCTTACATGTATATAATATATAATATAAGGGCTTCTACAACGAAAATTCTCCTCGGAAATGAAAATAGAATATTATATTTTTTGCTTACTGGAAACCATATTGTACTTATATATATATATATATATATATAATATACATATATATATATATATATATGATATACATATATATATATATATATATGATATACATATATATATATATATATATAATATACATATATATATATAATATACATATATAATATATATATATATATATATATATATATATATACATATATATATATATATATAATATATATGATATACATATATATATATACACATATATATAATATACATATATATACATATATATATATACAATATATATATATATATATATATATATATATATATATATATATATGTATAATATTCATATATATATACATACATATGTATATATATATATATATATATATTTGTTTATATCGTATGTCTATATGTAAATACATATGTATACACACATGTATATATATATATATATATATATACATTTATATATATGTATACACATATATTTTTATATATATGTATACACATATATATTTATATATATATATGTATATATATATATATATATATATATATATATATATATATATATATACACATACATATACCATAGGCTTTTTCCCCTTTACAAGGAAGGTAGCCAAAACACAATGGCATAGAAACAACTCCCACCCATTCCATCTCCTGCATACTCCACTCCCCTCTACCTCTTCCCTCCCTCTTATCTTGGCACCTCATGGATGACGGGTCATCCCTGCATTTTGTCCACTACCCTGGGTCAGAAGCAGTGTCGCAAGACATAGCACATCCACAGCAAGGCCGCTTCATTAAATTGGCGATCCCCCTCTCCGTCCCCTCATGTAAAAAAAAAAAAAAAAAAAAAAAAAAAGAGAAGACGAGGAGAAATAATTTCGGGCTGTGTCATATTATTTCTCATACATACTCCTTCACACCCCATCCCCCACCCACTCACTCTCATGCATCACAGCATCATCCATATACAACCATTCTCCATTCATCCCTATCTTCTGTCCTCTCCCATCCTTACTCAACAGACATTCCCCTCTTTCTCAATACACCTTTTACCCCATCCATCCACCTCATCTTAGGTCGACCCCTCATGTTTACTCCTTCCACATCTGCCTTCCATACCTCTTTTACTAGACTTTCTTCACTCATTCTTTCCATGTGTCCAAACCATCCCATTATTTTTTCATCAACCCTATTTCCCAACTCCCTTTCCAACCCTGTTCTCCTCCTCACCTCCTCATTTCTCATTCTATCCAGCCTAGTAACCCCTAACATACTTCTCAGACGCCTCATTTCAAACACATTCAAACTTCTTCTCTCTTCCTCTCTTATGTTTCATGTTTCTGCCCCGTACAGTGATGTCGACACAATCACTCCTTCATACAATTTCTTCTTAGCATCCATTCCCAGATGTCTGTTTCTCATTTCACTTTTTAATCCCCCAAGGCATTTACTTGCTTCTCTCAATCTACATTCTACCTCCACCTGCACTCCACCATTTCTTGCCACATTCGCACCCAAGTATCTAAAAATATCCACTTCCTCTAGTAATACTCACTTCCAGTCTGCTGCCATTTTCCCCTCTTGTATATCTCATCACATTACTTTTACCCACATTTATCTTCAACTTCCTTCTTTCACACACCTTCCCAAACTCTGTCACTAACTTCCTCAATCCCTCCTCTGATCCTGCCACAAGCGCAATCTCGTCGGCAAACAACAACTGGCTTATCTCACACTTTTCTCCATTTTCTTTAACCATCTCCAATCCCTGACCCACTAATCTTGTATTTACCTCTCGCACCACCCCATCCATGTATAAATTGAACAGCCAGGGTGACATAACACATCCCTGACGTAGTCCCACCTTTACCTCAAACCACTCACTCTCTCCATTTCTAATCCTAATACAAGCTCTACTACTCTCGCAAAAACTCCTGACTGCTCTTAACAGCTTTCCTCTTATCCCATATATCTGCAATACCTCCAAGAGTGCCTTCCTGTCTACCTGTCATAAGCCTTTTCCAAATCCATAAAAGCCTAAAGTACATCCTTACCTTTTCCTAAACCTTTCTCACATATCTGTCTTACCACAAAAATCTGATCTACGCAACCCCTACCTGTCCTAAACACACACTGTTCCTCACCAATTACTCCCTCTGTTCCTCTCCTAATTCTCTCAATGAAGACCCTCCTTTAGTCTTCCCAACAACACTTAACAAGTTAATCTCTCTGAAACTACTACACTCACACTTGTCCCCTTCACCTTGTAAAGTGGAACTATACAGGCACTCCTCCAGTCCTCCGGCACTCTACCCTCTCTTAAACAAACATTAAATAACCTCACCAGCCAGTCCACCTTAACTGTACCTCCTTTTTTCAGACATTCTGCATGACATCCACTTAGACCAGATGCCTTACCTGCTTTCATCATCTTAATAGCTGCCTTCACTTCATCTTTCTTTATTTCTCCTCCATTTCCTCCCTCATCACTGTCATTTTCTTAGCGCTTCCCACTGCAACTACCTTTCCCTCTCTATCCTCCTTCACATTTAGCAACTCCCTAAAATACTCTGCCCATCTTCCTCTTACTGACTTCTCTTCCATTATCATCTCTCCATCTGCACCTTTTACCTTTTCTTCTCTACTTGATTCGCCTCCTCTTCCTCTCTTGATTTTTTTCCATAATTTTTTTTATTAGTTTCAAACATTTCTATCATACTCTTACCCCATTTCATATCTGCTCTCCTCTTTGCCTCCTTTATCTTATGCTTTACTTCTCGTCTCTTTTCTTTGTACCTTTCCTATGATTCCTTATTTTGTAACCAATCTGTGAAAGCTCGTTTCTTCTCTTCTACAACCTTCTTTGCTTCCTCATCCCACCACTCATTACCCTTCCTTCTATTTCCTCCCGTCCTCCTTGTTTCACACACCATCTTTGCACACCTTGTGACTCCCTCCTTGAACCATCCCCTTTCCTCTACTCCTAGTTCTACTCTATCCTTCAATTCCTCCCACTCCTCTCTCAGCTTCTTCTTATACTCCTTCTCCTTTTCTTTCTCATTTAAGCTGTTCATTCTAAGCACCTCTCTACCTTTTGTCCTTTTTCTCTTTCTCCATCTATTCTCCACTATCAACTTACCTTCCACCAAAAAATGATCTGATATCCCCCCACTCTCTCCCCTTAGAACATGTTCATCCTTAACTCTTCTTATTCTACTACTATTTACTACTACATAGTCCATTAACGCTCTATCTACCACCTTCTCCCATGTATACTTATGCTTGAATTTCTTCCTAAACACTGTATTTGCTATCATCAACTCTCTAGACACATCACCATCAACTCTCCACTACGATTCTCAGATTTTACCAAACATAATTATGACTAATTAATAACAGATTAGGTTTATATAAATTAGACCCATTTATGGTTAAGAATATTTCTAAAAATTATTGTAAGAAATGAGGTAGTATGACAACGTCTACCCTTCAAGAACTGACCTGCCCCGGGTCAAATGTCATCAGCTTGAGCGGTCACCTTCCCCCATTTGTCAAACCTGACTTGTACTGTATATATATATATATATATATATATTATATATATATAATATATATATATATATATATATATGTGTGTGTACATATATAAACACACACATATGTATATATATATATATATATGTATATATATATATATAATGAAGTGAATCGTCCTTTGAAGTAGTTGAGCCTAGCCTTGAATAAGACGAAGAGACCGAGAAAAGTGCTCCCCCCAGCACTGATATGGCAACACGAGGCCCTTTTCCGGTCTAATGCGACCCACATCAGACGGCAGGACCCTGCCTCCCTCCACTCCCCCCTGGGACCCTCAGTCTATACATCGAGAAACAACAGAACACCAAGGCCGCGCCGTAGCCTCTGGTGCTCTAAGGAGGAGGAGGAGGAGGAGGAGGAGGAGGAGAACTACTACCCACAATGCATGCCTTTCAATCTACTTACCTACCTGATTACACACATAAACTAACATCCAGCCTGTCTGCTTCATCCTTTCTACCTACCTACCTACCTACCTTCCCACCCTCCTGCTTGGTTACATGCCTGCCTGCCGGCCCTCTTTCTTATTTCAGAAACAGATGATGACTTGCAAAAAATGCTGAGTCATCTCCTTAAAGGGAATCCCAGAGTAGGTTTTAAGACGATCACGAATAAACCAAGATAATGTTCAACTCGAAAGTTCAAGGTAAAGCAACAGAAATACACACAAGTCCACGTATACACAAGTATAGGTATCCATGAATGTACTATGTACAAGTACGTCCATTGGCACATGTACTCTTTCTCACGAATGAGAAGACATTCTTTAGGATATTATGGAATAGTAATCAATTTGTAAAGAGGCAAAGCTAATATATTCGATCTGTTCTTATGCAATAAAAGCATAGCAGTATAAGAACCATAGGATTCCTATTATTGAATTAAGATGTGAAGTCAATACAATCGTTTTCTGTCTACCTTTGATACGGCCACCACGTTATATTGAATGAAAAGTCTCTCTCTGTATTACAGTTCGTAATGTAATGAATTTGTAAAAAAAATAATGTAATGGAATTAAGATTTGTAATGAATGAAAAGTCATTTTCTCTTTGTATTACAGTTCAGATAGTAAAGGACTGATTTTCATTTTAGACTTCATTCTCTTGCAAAGGGAAAGAGGATACCCCCTCCACCTTGCAAGGGGAAGAAACGCCATTAGCGACCAGGATCGAACTCGGGCCTCAGAATGATTAAGCCTGTTTCTTACAAGTACATCAGTTATGATAGAGTAATTTTATTAGTAAATCACTGTGCATTCGTGGTCTTCATTTGTATATATATATACACACAATACTGTATGTTACGAAATATACATGATGTGTGTGTGTGTGTGTGTGTGTGTGTGTGTGTGTGTGTGTGTGTGTGTGTGTGTGTGTGTGTGTATTCACTTGGTCTTTGGATCACGTGTTGGACTCGTGATCGACAGCTATTTCCCTCCTGGAAGAGAGCTCGGAGCTCGTAGGTCCGATCTATGGGTAATGCTATGACCTTGCACACACACACACACCCAACTCCCCGCCCACGAGAGTCAGAGTAACGACCCGAGGCACAGCGATACCGAAATAATTTCGGCCCTGGGCAGGATTCGAACTGGTTACTGGGAGCACTTCTGCTTCCCAGTTCAGCGCTCTACTAACTGTGTGTCTGTGTGTGTGTGTGTGTGTGTGTGAGAGAGAGAGAGAGAGAGAGAGAGGAGAGAGAGAGAGGAGAGAGAGAAGATAAGAGAGAGAGAGAGAGAGAGAGAGAGAGAGAGAGAGAGAGAGAGAGAGAGAGAGAGGAGAGAGAGAGAGAGAGAGAGAGAGAGAGAGAGAGAGAGAGAGAGAGAGAGAGACTCGCCGTCGACGCGGACACTGTCGCTGCAATACCGCCCCCACCCTCACCCCAACGGCTAACCAACGATCCACCAAGCGTTTGGTGTCTGGTAGTGTTATTGAATGCATTTCAACCAGTGTTCCAGGCTTCATGGAAGGTCGTATTCTAGTAGTACGGGTTTGGGTAGGTGCGGGGAATCTGCTCGTGGGTTGATGGGTGGGTGTGACTAAAGTATCATCTGTTGATTGGTGAGTATTGATGGGGGCGCCCGTTGAATGGTGGGTGTGGTGATTAGAGGCTTTGTTGAGTGGATGTGAGCAGGGAAGTCTATTGGTGGGTGGGTGGCATCAGTGGCGGCGCCAGGAGTGGGGCTTGGGTGGGGCTTTAGCCTCCCAAAAAAGTGGCCAGACCCCCCATTAGCCCTCCCAACTGAAATGAGCAAATTGAAAATTTAAAACACTCATTGAAATAATTTTATTAAGTGGAATTTTTAATTGCCAGGGCTAAAGATTTGTCAGCCATCAGTGCTAGGCCCTACCATTAACACCCTCCCCTTCTGAAATGAAGATAATAAATGTGTATTATCATATTACTATTAGCACCCCAAAATATTTGCTCAGCCCCCCCCTTAGCCTCCCCAACTAAAAATTCCTGGCGCCGCCGCTGGGTGGCATCTATTGGAGAGTGGGTTTATCTTTTGATGGGTGAGTGTGGGAGTCGTATGACTACGCGTGGGTGTGGACTGTCAGTGAGAGTGTGTGGGCAGTCTGTTGGTGGGTGGGTGTTTAGGACATCTGCTGGTGTATGGGTGTTTGTTGGAGGTTGGGTTCTTCGAGGGACACATAGTGTCTGTTTTAGGCCAAACATCCACTGATGCAAAGAGGCATGAGTTTATGACTTTATGAGGTCTGATGGTATGCGAATTTGTGTAGGTGTATGGGGCGTGTAGACATCGTACGTTCGATTAGTTGTCAATGATTTGGCGTGTTCGTTTGGAGGGTGTCCTTTGGAGTGTCTGTATGGGAGGGGCATCTTTCACTGTACGTATGAAGGAGAATATTTAAATTTGTGAGTTGGTGCTGTGGTCTCTCTGTGTGGGAGAAAGTATGTACTACTACTGGGGAATGGTGTAGCACCTCTACTTTTAATGTCTATATATATATATATATATATATATATATATATATATATATATATATATATATATATATATTATATATATATATATATATATATATATATATATACTAGCCAAATTACCCGCGCGTTACCGCGGGCAAATGATCATTTTAATTTTGATAGAATTTGTGGAGAAAAGTTACACGTATCAATATAACTCAATGGAAAAGGTAACAAAAATAAAATGTCAAGAAAGTAAGAAAAAATTATTTTGAGGAGGGAGACGCCCTTTGAAAATAGAATATACTTATCCAAGTAGCCTGGGTTATGGTGAATATATATGGTTTTGGGGGGAGTTCGTGAACAAACAGATTGACAGAGGCTACTAATTTATCATACTAGATACAAATGAAAGATAATTATACAAGTACCTTGGGTTATAAGGTTTCATAATACACATGGTTATAAGGGTCTACTACAAAATCCTAGGAGTTCGTTAATAACCCCTAACCTAACCATACCCCACCTAACTTTAACCCTTAACCTTACCAAATATTTTTTTTAAATGAAATATAGTTATCCAAGTACCTGGCGAGATAGGGTATCAGAATATTCATGGTTATGGGGGGTCTTTCTCCAAAACCCTAGGAGTTCGTGAACAGACAGACACATTGTGTTATAATGTTTCATAATATATATGGTTATAGGGGTCTATCTGCAAAAACCTAGGACTTCGTGAATAATCCCTAACCTAACCATA
>NC_134790.1:25109639-25114639 GCF_046742065.1 Oratosquilla oratoria
CTCCACGTACTGCAAGCGTACTCGAATGATCCACATACTACACACATAAACGTATGCTCCAAGTACTACACTGCACGTACTGCATCCATGCGGCATCTACTAATGTTGCATATACATATATACTACACGCATTCTGCTTGTACTACATGTTTCATGTTCTACATGTATCCACAAGAGGTCGAATGAACTACACGTTCACGGATGCTACATGTACTACATACATGGAAGTACTACATGCACACACATTTGGTACGTGCGCCTATGTCCTTGCATAGTGCATGTACACATTCACCCATACATAAGTAAACATTTCTCATTCACCTTTACTGTACAAAGATTTATTCTTTATTTACGGTCTTTTATTTAAAACTTGTTGTGTACATATCCATATAGAAAGCATACAACAATACAAATTCCATAAAATATGCAACCACACCTGTCCATGCAAAGTACTCTACTGTACGCTACTTCCGATCTATAGATTTACTTACCTGAATGTGTTCTTCCAACAAGTGTATTCGTTTTGTACGTGCACTTGCACATGAACGCTTGAAAACGTGTACATGTTTTATTTGTTCACGTGTTCAATCTTTAAGCACTATCATGTACATCAAATCTATCAAAAGAACTACCACGTTTCGCATGTTAGTTTTATCAAGTATATCTTGATCTCCTCTCCTACAAGCACACGCTTTCATAAGCCATATGAGAATATTCGTACATATTTCCACAGATTAACGAAATACTTCTACACTATCAATATTGTTGTGAATCTTCACATACTGCACATACAATCGATACATTAGCACATCCACGCTTACCTTTCAAAACATACATTGTACATATTTGAGTTACACCCAAGCTAATACATTTTATACAGTGTATGCTCACACGTACACAACCACGTGCACTAAGTACGTACACAGGGCACATTCTCTTATATAACCTTTCCACTGACATACGCGCAAGTTGAAATACAATGCACATCCACCTTGTTTTCCACTCACTCATACTTTAGTTTCTCAAGGTCATAACTTATTGTCCGAAATAACTTTACTTGAAATCCAACATTCCTCGTTATTACCTCATCTCTGCTGCACAGGTCATTTTACCTTCTAAAAGTTATAGTATAGGTTTTTCCAATATCATGTATTAGTTTACAGTAGCCAAGTCGGAAACCATCATTACTTCCACTTTGTTGTTGTTACCAACAATGCTTACGGTAGTCCTATCAGACGGACGTCAAATAGAATCACCTCTCCGCTTGATGTCTTCAGATGCCTGGTCTCCAGCTCAAGGGACCTCGTGGATCTGGTTCCTAAGGCCTCATCAACTTCAAATTACCTCCACTCTTACTTAATTAAATGCACCAAATAGTCCAAACTTCCTTCTCAGCAAGATCTGTAAATTACATGTCTCGGGTCAATGGACCTCTGTTCATTCTTAGTTCTGTTACAAGGTTAAAGAAACATTGTTTTTTAGATTTCACTACAATTTATTTGATCACGTAAATATTTGTCCTAATTGGCTCCAACAAATCCCATACACCTTTGAAATTATTTAACATTTTAGACTGGTCTATTGCTAGAGCCACGAAAACCGTCTTGAGGTTACGAGTGCATCCTCGGAGGGTCCGCACAGTCTAGAATGTTAGTAAGTTGTGACATATCCAGTTAGCTTAACTAGTATAAACATTCTTGAAACGATAGGCGACTTCTGCCAAGTATAACTGGGTTTACTCTGAGCACGCTAGCTAGGTTCTTCATTATACCCAGACTCTGGGTAGCATACATTTGGCTCACAGGCCTTTACCCGTTTTTTTCTTTCTTTCTTTACAACACAATACTCGAGGAAATGGAACAAACTACCATGCCGTGAGAGACCAGGCTTGTTTGTACAGTTGTGTACATAAGTTGACTGTCATAGTTCTCACCCTCCCCCATCTGCTCATCAGGTTTAGAGGGAATTTTGTAGCGCGGTGTGGTGTACACAGCCCTTGACCAGTTTCCCCGCCTATGCGTGCTTAGCTGCACTCCCCGTCATCGTGGCGAAAGTCGTTGCATTGTGTCGTTTTTATCACAGAAGTTGGTCACGTCCACTCGTCCCCCTACACTGCTTTCGCACCCTGCTGCTCGTGAATATCCCGCCTCCTATGCGCCAGGCGGTTTATCCGTTACGATATATTAATACAAGTCTTTGTAATAAATACCCTTTGCAAGATAAGAAATTAATGTACAGTTTGCACAGGACTGTTTGCTGGATCATTATCTAATTTCGCCCCCCTCCCCACCCTCTTGATTTTCAAAAGCATCATCAGGTCGGGTGGAGCACTGCAGCGAGAGCTGTCTTCCTATCTTTTGAGGGGGAAAGTAACAGCCTGCAGCGGTAACAGATTTCAAAGAAAAAAAGCAATGAAAACATATCTGTAACGATGCCTTTCGATATAGGGTGCGAGTGGTGATGTTAGCAACAGGATGCCGCCTCTGGGCATTTACGGTTGCTAGCGAAAGCGACTGGTCGAAGTATGAAAAAAAATTTATATACTGGGCTGGTATTCGCTCTGGTTGTAAACTGGCCCAACTTTCAAGTGGCAGAAGCTGCACAGATGGAAACAAGAACCGACCCGTCACCGACTGCCATCCAGAACATTCTGGAAAACCTTCGAGAACTGAATTAATGCTGTTCAAAGCACAAGAACGTCCAGGGACAAGAGAGAAACTGTCCCGAACACATTTAAGTTGGTTATTCCCCCCTCCCCCCATAAACACACAAACACTGCTCCAGTACAGGGCATGCCTCTTAGAAACATTGTTCAACAAGCGGTTGTAGATTCCTCACCGCTTCCTCTCCATGGGCTATTTGTACACACCATGCAGCAGCAGCAGCAGTTGCATCTTCCCTACAGACATCGATCCTTTCTTGTACAAGTCTATTCTAGGGACCTAGTTCACAAGTCGATATGGAAGGTTAACCTTAGAAAGTAATCCTAAAATGTATACGTTACATTCTGTATATGTCTTTCTAACACTATGTAGCAAAAGTAGAAATCACCCGCCACAATTGACTGTACGTAAGAGCTTGTAGCTCGATATAACTAAATTTCCTTTAAAGCAGACTATCTGCTTAACCCATAACTACAATGTGCTGAAATTATTATATAAGTTTGCATTGATCAGTTGAAGTTGTATGTGTATACGCATACAAAACAATACATGAAGTACAAAGACATAGCACGTACATAGAAATAACAAGTACTGCTAGTTCTCTCCCGTTAAATGCAAACGACTGGGGCACTTAGGAATGTCCTCTCCCTCCCACCCTCCCCATCCCTCACTCCTTATGTGCGTACATGCCTTGCTGGGAGCGACTGACCCCCTCCCCCTGTACTCCCTAACAAATAAATACAGAGAATCAAGACAAGTGTTCGATGGGCAAGAGGCTTAGGCAGCCATGAGATGTACTCCAGAAATCTCGAGCATAGTGGAATGTTTCCAGTAATGAAATAATCCGAACTTATTAGTGCACACCAAGACAATAGGTCGATATGGTGGATTGGCAAATAAGAGTAATTGGTGGCATAAAAATGGGTAGCTGTCTTCAGCTATCGAAGAAAATGAGACCACTTAATTCGGTTCAACAATTTCGAAAATATAATAAAATTACTTGTAACTGGAAGAATCACTGCAAATTCACACGACGCCAATAATACCAGTAAATATAGAATAGGAACTAAAGAAAAAAAAGGTAGGGGGAAGGGGACATGCCGCGAAACCATAACTGGGGAGGTAGACTACAGTGTCTTGGCTATTTAATAACAATAGGGTAAGACTAATGGGGGGGAGGGGGCAGGCAAGGCATGACGCTGGAGCTAGCGTAGACAAAGCTTTGTGCAATAGTGCAAGCAGACCCCAGCAGTTTGCCGCTCGCTGCAGCCCAACCTTAATACTGAGTTTCATCAATGCATGCCCCCGTCATACCTTCCATGATGCCGCACAGCCAAAACTCCTCCTTCCCATCGTATTCATCCCCCAAACGCATACGAAACAATCGTACACCATCATTCCTGGGAAAAAGACCCACGGACCCAAGTCAGTTTGGCGCTGCAGGATCGATCTCGCCATCTCCCCCAAACTCCTCCCTTAACCTTGTTAACAGCCGCGGTTGCTAGATCGGGGCATCACATGAATGGCAAGGCGTGCTAGGTGTCTGCTGCAACCATTCGCCCGCCCGCCCTCCCTATCTGCTCTGACGCAACCTCTCATGCGCATACTAGCCCAGTTCCACCCCACCCCCCTTCGGTCACTTTATGCCAGGCATCCAAGAAATCAATGTTTTGTTACCAGACGGCATGAGGTTGTAAACATCAAGGCAATTTTCTTTGTGTGTGGTGTTTGTGTGTATGTACGTGTGTGTATGTATACGTATATATACACATACATATACACATATATACATATATACATATATATATACATATATACACATATACATACATATATACACGTATATACATATATATATATTTTCCTTCCTGTTAAAGGGAGTGTCACTGCGTCTGCGCGTACACGGAAACTACAACTTGCTTTGTTGACACTAAACAATCGTTACTGTTCTGGTAAGTATTCACAAATATATAGGAGTTCTATTTGATATATATTAGAAAAATAAACCTAATAAAAGCTAGTTTGTAGGGGAGGTAAGGGGAGTACGCCATACAACGCGCACGATCCCGCCATCCTGTAGTGGCGATGTAACACCACCTCCCGGCCCCCTAGGTCATGGGGCATCGACTAGCTTCCCCTCCCCCGGTCTTTTTTTTTTTCCTTTTCTTTTAATTTACATCATGCTTAAAACTAGTAGCCCAATATGGTGGAGTTTCCTCGCACCCATTTCCGCTCTTTTCTGTTGCTTTTCTGTAACAGATTCACAAATTCCTTTACAGCAAGTTTCCACCAATTCCACACTGCAGTCCAGTTCACTTTCGTTGGCCTCGCGCACGA
>NC_134790.1:25119639-25142139 GCF_046742065.1 Oratosquilla oratoria
AGAGAGAGAGAGAGAGAGAGAGAGAGAGAGAGAGAGAGAGAGAGACTGGAACGTTTTCTATACAAGTCGTGTAAAAAACGGCAGCATTCTGGAAAGAATCTAACTTTTTCTTCTTATTCATCTCATAATAACTTTGAGGAATCCTGCTGAGCTACCGGGCTTACCTGAATACCGAGTTCTTTGTGTCCGGTTCCGGGTCTAGACTCGAGCTGCGGTTGCAGCAACAAAAATTCAAATCCGGTAGAGTCCAGAGACGCAATTAAAGCATTAGGATTTCATCAGTATACCCAACCAGATGTTCTGGTAATAATATGTGAGCTTTCAACGTCCACAAATAGATTGTAAAATTCGTTTTAAAAGGAAAACGATCTATTATTTTCAACGAAGTCACATTTGTTTCTTCCATTAATTAATTATTTGTTTGAAATCGCAACAGCCAGGCAACCACGAGTCAAAACTAAGAAAAAAGGTGGGGAAGGAGATTATTTACTGTATCAGAGCTTTGGTAGAACCCTATGGATCAGTCTCTCGAGGCTGATCATTACTTTGATTCCACTCACATCCATTTCCAGACCTACTTAGGACCGTTGTCAAGCCGACAGTTGTGTAGGAAGAGTCGCTTTTGTAACGTTGCTAACCTCTATCCGATAAGGACGCACAAAGTGCTGAGGTAAAGGCTTATGATAGAAGATTCTCATGACTTTGTCTTCTGTATTGATAAGGACGTGGGTTCGCCATGCATGACGACCGGAGGGATAGGGAGGAGGGGTGGAGGTGGAGGAGACGCCGAAACGAGGGAAGTCAGTACCGTTCAAGTCAGTCAGTCAGTCAGTCAGCTCCGTGCCACACTTATGAACCCCAGTTAACCTTTACGATGCCGTGAATTCCTTTACGGATTTTAATCTGGCTAATGCTATAATGTCACTCAGATTTGGAAATAATACGTTACTGCTCAATGGAAAAAGTACTTGTACATGGTATACACATTCATGTTTTGCCTTCTTCGAGGATGTGTGACTTAAACAACTTAGAATTTATTAACCAAGTCAAAATAACCTTGATTAACTAAGCCAAAACTAGTATTCGGACACACACACGAGAGAGAGAGAGAGAGAGAGAGAGAGAGAGAGAGAGAGAGAGAGAGAGAGAGAGAGAGAGTGAGAGAGCGCAAAGGAGAGAGAAAGAGAGAGAGCGCAAAGGAGAGAGAAAGAGAGAGAGCAAAGGAGAGAGGGAAAGAGCAAAGGGGAAAGAGAGAGCAAAGGAGAGAGAGAGAGAGATCAAAGAGGAGAGAGAGAGAGAGAGAGAGAGCAAAAGAGAGAGAGAGGGGGGATAAAGCAAAGGAGAGAGATAGCAAAGGCGCGGGAGAGAGAGAGAGAGAGAGAGAGAGAGAGAGAGAGAGAGAGAGAGAGAGAGAGAGAGAGAGAGAGAGAGAGAGAGAGAGAGAGAGAGAGAGAGAGAGAGAGAGAGAGAGAGAGAGAAATTTCCTTTCGCTATCAAACTCCCGCAGCACTTGAAACTGTCATTCAAAGTCTCTTGCGGTTGACTTCTTTCAAATACTTTGAACAAAAAATATAGAATCTCATTTGCTAGGGGCAATAGAACTGAAGTACTGAAATGCATCATTTTTAAAAGATAATCGCGAGGAAAAAATGTACCTTAAATACCCGAGTCGCTGACATTATGTATCACCTTTGCCTATACGCGCGCGCGCACACACACACACACACACACACACACACACACACACACACACACACACACACACACACGCACGCACGCACACACACACACACACACACACACGCACACACACACACATACACGCGTATCACTGTAAAACTTAGACTAGGCGTATTACTCGTATAATTACTCTATTATATTATTGTCAGTGTATCACTGCTATTTCAATAAACCTATTATTGTTGTTATTATTATTATTATTATTATTATTATTATTATTATTATTATTATTATTATTATTATTATTATTATTATTATTATTATTATTATTTACACACACACGCATGCACACATACATACACACACATACACACGCACACATACACACATACACTCTCGCACACATACACAAACACATGAACACACACACATACACAAGCACACCACGGGTATAGCTCCCCTTCCCGTAAGATACAACTAGGTAAATACTAGGTAAATACACAAGCACACATTGAATATGTAAAAGGGATCAACGTGCCAAATGGGATCAGATCCTCTTCTGCATCTAACCATGTCATTCCATCTATTCATCAGCTCCAACCCTTTCACTGCTCACGAGTAATATGTTGATTCAGACTGCCGCCAGACGATTTTATTCAGCAGAGAGGGGGGGAAACCTACACGGTAAAAGGATTAACTTTTTCTTGATTAGGAATAAAAAAAGAGTGATTAGCTGATGACGATAATAGATTTGACCCCGATAAAGTTTACTAATGGTATACATATTCTGTGCTGTCAAAAGGTGGAGAGATGTAAGGAAATAGGGACGTATTGGCCTACATATCAACCAAAAGGTCGCACGCTGCTCATTTATTTTTTACCTGTGATTAATTCAATCGTGTCTACCATTCTTTCATGTTTCCCTTGTCATCTGACGTCCGAGGTTGCAAACATAAAATTAAACACGCGTGCTACACAAAATACGTGCTGACAGCAAGCTACGATTACAAAGAAACTTGAATTGGACAATTTTCATTTCCAAGCAGGAATATTTTATTTCGTTCGCATTCGACCAATTTTTCAAAACCTTCCGAGGAACACGTCACCCGAGACTTCCTGTCCTTTTTTTTTTTCTCCGATAATTCCTTTATTTCGCCAGGTGCTTCGTTTAAACAGCCTGCAACGGTACATGTGTCATCAAAAACCGTCCATCAGGTTTGACGGTGAAATTCCACCCATATGCAAAGGGTATATCGTTCATAGGTAGCAGAGAGAGTCAGTCAACTTTAAGTGTTTGAGTCACACGACCTTTCTGTATTATTCAAGCTGAAGTTCTTGGACTGGAACTAAGCGCATATTTCTATTGGAAATACGGTGGGGAAAGGCGAGCAGTGCAAACACCAAATTAGATCGAAGTGTCATCTCGATGCCTGGAAGTGGCCCTAGCGCGAGTGTCGAAGCAACCCGCCATAGGCGCGCTAAAAGCGAAGCGAGTTCGAGCGTCGAAGACCGGGTCTCCTCACTGCCGGTGATGGGTCTCGGTGGAATTAACTTTTCTCGCTCTGGCATTTCGGACAAATGTCGCCCAAGAAGTCCGCCGCCTGTCGCCTCGTTTCCCAAAAGATGAATTCACATTTTTACTATCAAACTCTTTTTCCTTTCCCCACTTCTTCCCTGGAGTTGGAGACTCTTAGCCAAGGGACATTCAAATTACCTCCTATAGTTAAAAAATTCATGGCAAAAGATAAATATATGCCTTAAAATCATCAATGCTAAGGTTCGCTATACATGTCTAGACGTGGTTTATATACATGACTGGTTGTACATTATCTTTCTTGACCAGAGTACACTCTGTGTACCACAAGTATTGATCTCCCTTTCTCCCTCCCCCCCCTCTCTCTCTCTCTCTCTCTCTCTCTCTCTCTCTCTCTCTCTCTTGTATCTTCTTTTGGATATCTGTACCTTTTGTACTTGTTAAACATACCTTGTATGGACATGTATGGGGTCAATGACCAATTACCTCAAACCAAGAAGACAAATGATAAGAGGCAGGATTGAGAACGGCTGCAGAAAGCGCGGGGTAGATCAGTTGTGGGACTTGTGGTGGTGGTAGTGGTGGTAATGGTGGTGAGGAAGTTAGACTTCCAGTCAGTCACGAGTTGGTAGGGATCGGCGTGTCAACTCGCCATCAGAAACGCCACCCTTTCTGGACAATGATTATGTGTAGACTGGCAATTCGAAAAGTCAGCGTCCACGCGGAACTACGACTGTACCAGCCCACGGCACACGGAGAGCACAATCGAGGACATGAAATCCTGGTACGGTGCTGAAGCGACGCTACATTCAGTAATGCTTGCTGGTGTGTGCAGTGACATCAGATGGTGTATGCACTATTAGATCTATTACCGTCAATCTTTCCATGTATAATCTAGCATGAGAACACTATGTACACAATTATATCTAATATAACTATCTAAACGTTCTACCAGGTATAGGTAGAAGCTTTTGTATGTCTCCCGATGAACAGGACATCGTCATTGTGAGATATACGCCAAGGGCGTTGCACCATTCAGGCAGCGAGTCACATCTAGACCAACCATATGCTATATTCATTTACATACACAAGTGTATCTGTAGTAGCACAAGAATATACACATTTCAATATATCGTTGTATGGTGAGGGAGACCCCATGGCACCCCACAGCCGCGCTCATCCTTCTCCTCTAAGGATTGTCCCTGGTAAGCTCTCAGAAAGACTCCCGATCCATTTACATCGGTTGTATGTAGGTACGATTTATGTGCCGTGATCACCTATGAGGTCGTCCCCCCGGCCTCGCCCACTCACAGGGTCATCTCTCGAAGATGGCCCTGTGAGCTGGGTCATTGGGGTTCACTGATGAGGCAGGTTAATTGTCTTGAGTAGGTACTAGGTTGAAACATGATCGACTATAGACTCAAAAACTGTCATGAAGTACTTCTTCGAGTCCTTACGCCTCAAAAGGACCACATACTATAACGAAATATAAAATCCGAGCTCTATTTCAACCTCGCCAGCAGCATGCACTTATTAACTGAAGAAGTCCCAGAACGTTGAATTGCAGTTGGTTACCTACGTAGACACCCAACTCCCTGCCCCTGCCCCACCTTGAGGAGGACCCCACTGCAAAGATCAGAGCAGTAGTAGGTGAAACCCTTGTTACTGATGTCGCCATAACACGGCGTCATCTCACAGACTCGCTACACCCATTCGAAACCTCCTGTATTCCCCCGACATAAAGGTTCGATCGTCTTTAGAAAGGGAAAGAAGGTTTTACGTGCCCACATGGAGAGCCCGCGGAGGTTCACCCCGGGCTTGGCTCTTGCTCGTACATAGTTTGTACCACTTCAGCCGCCCGTATATCAGGCTTGGTAGATTTGATAGGGGCAGGTTGCACCCCCACTCCCATAAAAGAAAGAATAGATCCCATATACATTAACGTAAAAAGTCATTCTCTCACGTTCCAACCCACCACGGAGACCAGCGAGGAAAGACTAACCACTAAGCTCACTGGAGTCTTGGGAGAGTATTAGCACCCACCACCTCGGGACTACTGGGGCCAGCAACACATCGTGCGGTGTCGACCTAGGTCGAAGTCGATCTGGCACTTCGAACCAAGAGATGATGCCCATCTTGGCGTTCTGGCCTGAAGAAGGACTGACTGAAGGAGCGTGGTGTTGCCACGGTAACCACGGCACTTGGGTATCACTTCGCCTCCAAGATCCCCGTCTTCCAATCCGGTAGGGCGGTCACGCACGGCAAACGTGTGGGTTAGTGACTCATAACGGAGATGGATGGACACCTATTTGTAGGGACTTTGTTCACCCGTTGAATGGTCTTATTATGTCCCCCACCCCTGCCCCTCGCCGTCAGGAATCCAGTGTAGGAGCCAGTATAGTCATCAGCAATCCGAGCATCCACAAAGGGTTACTGTTGAGAGGCTTAGACAGTACGCCACGCAGGGGTTCTACCCGACTGGTGTTGTAGTCGCGCATTCAGACTACAACACTGAATAAAATCGCCTGGCACAAGAAAACCATGTTTTGCTGTATATGTACTTACACGTTTTAATAAACAGGTGTAAATATACACGAGTACACACACACACACACACACACACACACACACACACACACACACAGATGTATATATATATATATATATATATATATATATATATATGTATTCACATACCAGTGTGTGTATGTATATAAGTATGATAAATGTTATATATATATATATATACATATATATATATACATATTGTCACATATATTCCCATATGTGTAAGGCGGTAATAGTTTATTATTTGGATAACGGCGCCTCGCGATAACATGGGGTGTCAGATTACAGGGGAGTACTGAGGAGGCGTGGGAAGGAGGTCCATCCATACAATGGAGTATTTGTTCTAACACTCAGCCTAGAACGAAGGAGAACGTTTTTAGTTAATTGACCAATGAGGTTCAACCACCATAGACGCAATTCCTATGGGCCAATCAGAGGATTTTGTAGAGAAGAATCAGAGCGCCTTGAGCGCCAGAAGAATCAGTTTTTTGAGTAGAGGGTGCCATGTGAGGTGTGTGTCGCCTCGGGAGGGTCTTCAGCTGAAGTAAGTCCTCTGTACTCCCCCTGTATTAGTCGTAAGATAATTAACTCAGCTAGTGCTTCATCTAGAGTTTCATGTAGTGTTGGAAATGTCTATGGTAGTGACTTAGACAGTGTTTTTCGTTGGTAAAGTATTAATTAATTAATCTTCTTTCACCCCCGTTAAAAGTTTTCGAGCGGGAATCTTCTGTTTTGAAACTTATTTACTCATTTGAATGTAAACTTATTTACTCACTTGAATATTCAGTGATTGTAATCCTTCATGTAATCCTATTAACTTTAATGAATAGTGTTAAACGTTATCTGTGCGTTTCATTTTTCTTGATTTTTATAAAATCAAGTGGCGGCCTTGAAATTTCTTTTAAGTTACCCAAAGACATGGGGTCTTGGGAACTCAGTCACCCATCACTCTTACTATGTGTTACGAGTCTGACAGCTTTGTAATTTCTATTTGAGTTATCCCAAAGACATGGGGTCTTGGGAACTCATTTCATATACTTAAGTCAGATATGTGAGCGAGATTCGTAACATATAAATTGGCGACGCATTGCCAGGATTTTAACGGTAAAGTGAAAGAATTACCAACGAAAATATTTAGTATTAAATAGGATCAATAGTGTGAGAAAATGAAGTTGACAAGTGCAGAGGAGGTATTGGAGTTTGTACACAAACAACCTAGTAAAAGGGAGATACAGAGCCTTACTGCTAACGACTTGAGATTCATAGTACAAAGTCTAGGGGTTGAGCACGCACATGATGCGAATAAAACTGAATTAATAAGAATTGTTGTAGAAATGGTGCATAATCGAGATGAAAGTGGGGCAATGAGAGATGAAGGAAGGGCAGATAGAGAGTCTGTCACTTCAGAATGTGAGGAAGAGGAAGAAGTGGAAGAGGAAATAGAGAAGGGTGAATCTCAAAACACTGAGTCTCGATTAAGCGAATTACGGTTGAAGTTAGAGATAGCTAAGATAGAAGCTGAAGTAAAAAGGGAAGAAACTGAGAGAGCTAAGATAGAAGCTGAAGTAAAGAGGGAAGAAACTGAAAAGGCTAGAATAGACAATGAAAACCTTAGACTTCAAGTTAACTTGCAAGAAAGTAGACGAGTGCTATCAGAATCTCAACTCGTAAATAGGAGGCTCAATTTTGATGTAGTACATAACGCTAAATTGCTTCCTGAATTTGATGAATCACAGGTGGATACTTACTTTAGGACGTTTGAAGGAATAGCGGAAGATTATCAGTGGCCGAAGCAGTATTGGCCTGCATTATTGCGAACAAGCCTCAGAGGCAAACCGCTAAGAGTTTATGGTGCTTTAGAGGATTCACAAACAAAGGATTACGATGAAATCAAATCAGCTATCCTACGAGCCTGTGAATTAGTGCCTGAAGTTTATAGGGTAAAATTTAGGAATCTAAGGAAGCAATCTAATATCTCACACGTTGAATTTAGTAGAGAGAAAAGAATGTTATGGGACCAATGGGTAAGATCCCGTAACATAAATGGAGATTATAGGAAACTAGCTGAGTTAATGTTAATGGAAGAGTATCTGAGATCCATCCCTAAAGAGGTGTCCTTGTACCTTCAGGAGAAAGAAGTCTCGAAGTTGGAAGAGGCTGCAGTATTAGCAGATAAATATGAAATACTTAAACCTACTGCAGGGAAATTCTCAGTTACTCCAAGGGGGAGAGAGGAACAGCCGAGGATCCCACAATCAACCTCCTCAGGTGGACCTACAAAATCCCTAGAGGTCAAGAAAGGTGACTATAGTAAGTCATCACAAATAATTTCATGTAGCTATTGTGGAAGGGTAGGCCACCTGATGAGGGATTGTTGGCACAGGAGAAGGGAAATAGAGGGGGTTAAACCCATAGTATTATTAAATAGATGGGACACCCACATAGAAAGTAAAGTCCGAGAGGGGGAGGACGAGGAGGAGACCACCAAAGTAGTGGCCCTCATGAGTAAGGTTGCCACAGACGGCATGGAGAAGGATGAGATCAAAACCTCACTTGAGAGGTTATGACCCGTTCCTTTTTCAAGGAACAGTCACCATAAAGGGAGAGAAGAGAAAAGGGGTGACCATTCTGAGAGACTCAGGAGCCCTCCAATCAGTAATGCTGAGTAGCTTAGTTGAAAAACCTGTAGCAAAAGGGAGAGTAGTTATAGGCTTCCTAGGAGGCCTAGCCAAGGTGCCACTGGTAGAGGTAGATATGGAATCACCTCTATATGAGGGACAGGCAAAGATAGGCCTAGTAGATCAGTTGCCAGTGGAAGGAGTTGAAGTCATTCTAGGAAATGACTTAGTGGGTGGGAAGATGTGCCCCACACCTACATGGGAGAGAAGAGAGAGAGAAGGGTCTAAGGACCAAGTGAGGCCAATAAAGGTCTCGAGAGGGGAAGGCTGTGGAAATCCTAAATGTAAGGACAGTCTGAATCCCGAGGGAAGAATCCCTAGTGAAAATACTCAAGTCGAGACAGAGGTGGACTTGAGGTTCCTGTTCCGTGAGGAACGAGGCAGCGAGTCGGGAGTGTTTGACCTGACTCGTCTGTTCATGGGAGAGAAGAAAGGAGAGAAATGGAGTCTAAGTGGCTCACACAGAAAGGGAGAGAAGAAAGGAGAGAAAAGGAGTCTAAGCGACTCTTACAAAAAGGGAGAGAAGACAGGAGAGAAATGGAGTCTAAGTGACTCACACAGAAAGGGAGAGAAGAAAGGAGAGAAATGGAGTCTAAGTGGCTCACACAGAAAGGGAGAGAAGAAAGGAGAGAAATGGAGTCTAAGTGGCTCACGCAGAAAGGGAGAGAAGAAAGGAGAGAAATGGAGTCTAAGTGACTCACACAGAAAGGGAGAGAAGAAAGGAGAGAAATGGAGTCTAAGCGACTCATACAAAAAGGGAGAGAAGACAGGAGAGAAATGGAGTCTAAGTGACTCACACGGAAAGGGAGAGAAGAAAGGAGAGAAATGAAGTCTAAGTGGCTCACACAGAAAGGGAGAGAAGAAAGGAGAGAAATGGAGTCTAAACGACTCGCACAGAAAGGGAGAGAAGAAAGGAGATGGGAGGAGTCTAAATGACTCGCACAGAATGGGTGAGAAGAAAGGAGAAAAGAGTCCTAATGACTCACAAAGAATTGGAGAGAAGGAGGGAGAAACAAGGGGTCCCAGTGTCTTACAGGTAATGGGAGAGAAAGAGGTGGAGGCAATGAGCCCCCGTGGCTTACAGAGAGTTGGCTCCGATTTGAGAGACCGGAAGGAAGGAGTGGTGAGTGAGAGTGAGTTGTCAAAGGAATACTATTTGGAGTCGGGAGTACTATTTCGCAAGTGGGTGGATAGTACCTGCCCCACTGATGACGCAGAATGGTCTGATAGGCGACAAATAGTGTTGCCGAAGGTCTACAGGGAAGGAGTTATGCGATTAGGGCATGATAATTCCTTTGCAGGACATAAAGGTGATCCAAGAGTGATGAAGTCGGTGGAGGCAGTGAGAAGTAGGTTGACCTCATGTTGGCAGAGTGTTCAAGAGCGAGTGAAGGCGAAAATGCGAGAGTTTAAACAAGGAGCGAGGTTCAGCGACCCATACGTGACAAAACGAGTGAGGGAACTGAACAAAGTGGATGTCACCCCTGGTAAGAGACGGAAGCAGCAGTTGTGTCACCTCGGTGTGTTAAAAGCGTACCAGGAGAGGGACAAGGGTGATGTGGGTGTGTCTGGCGGTAGTGTGCATGCCGTCTCCATCGCGCCTGAGGAAGACGAGGACTCGACCTTCCCCACCTTCGAGATGACGTGGAAGGCGAATGCAGAGGTGTGGCCACAGGTGGTGAGCCAGCTGGGTCATCTTTCGGCTGAGCAGCGAGAGGACCTACTGGAGTTGCAGAGACGATACCAGGAGAGCTTTCGGGATGCCCCTGAGAGAACCCACCTGACGCTGCATGACGTGGACGGGAAGATGCGACGCCCATCAAGCAAGCCCCGTATCGTGTGAACCCGCAATAAGTGACTATCATTGAGGAAGGAACAAAGTTCCAGTGGACAAAGACTTATAATTCCGTTGTGCTTAAACTAAGAGTGTCAAAGAAAAGGGTTTGCCATCAATGATCTTAGCAATTAAGTATTTTGTTGTGCATGTCCATGTTGGTGCCCAGGTAACGGTTTTCACAGACCACCATCCCTTGAAGTACCTTAACAAGTTTAAAGATAAGAACCTCCGCTTAACCAGGTGGAGTTTGTTTTTGCAGGAGTATCATTTAGATGTTCGTCATGTACGAGGGAAGACAATGTGGTAGCCGATTGCCTGTCGATATTGTAAGTATATTCTCCCTGAAGTAAACAAAAAAGAAAAAAACAAAAAAAATTCAAGATTTTTTTTTTTAACATTAAAGAGGGAGGTGTCACATATATTCCCATATATGTAAGACGGGAATATTTTATTACTTGGATAACGGCGCCTCGCGGTTACGTGGGGTGTCAGATTACAGGGGAGTACTGAGGAGGCGTGGGAAGGAGGTCCATCCATACAATGGAGTATTTGTTCTAACACTCAGCCTAGAACGAAGGAGAACGTTTTAGTTAATTGACCAATGAGGTTCAATCTCCATAGACGCAATTCCTGTGGGCCAATCAGAGGATTTTTTGTAGAAAGAACCAGAGCGCCTTGAGCGTCAGAAGAGTCAGTTTTAGAGTAGAGGGTACGATGTAAAGGTGTGTGCCTCGGGGCGGATTATTCGGCTGAAGTAAGTCCTCTGTACTCCCCCTGTATTAGTCGTAGGATAATTAACTCAGCTAGTGTTTCATCTAGGGTTTCACATAGTGTTGGAAATGTCTATGGTAGGGACTTAGACAGTGTTTTTCGTTGGTAAAGTATTAATTAATTAATTAATCTTCTTTCACCCCCGTTAAAAGTTTTCGAGCGGGAATCTTCTGTTTTGAAACTTATTTACTCATTTGAATGTAAACTTATTTACTCACTTGAATATTCAGTGATTGTAATCCTTCATGTAATCCTATTAACTTTAATGAATAGTGTTAAACGTTATCTGTGCGTTTAATTTTTCTTGATTTTTATAAAATCAAGTGGCGGCCTTGAAATTTCTTTTAAGTTACCCAAAGACATGGGGTCTTGGGAACTCAGTCACCCATCACTCTTACTATGTGTTACGAGTCTGACAGCTTTGTAATTTCTATTTGAGTTATCCCAAAGACATGGGGTCTTGGGAACTCATTTCATATACTTAAGTCAGATATGTGAGCGAGATTCGTAACAATATATAAGTATAATAGATATATATTATAGACATACATATATATATATATATGCTAATAAGAAAACGGGTACGTGTGTTCACTTATGCAAAGTAGACCACTTGGAAAAGAAACTAACGAGGCAAAGCGCTTTCGTATATTACATCTTCAGATGTAATATCTGAAGATGTAATATATGAAAGCGCTCTGCTTCGTTAGTTTCTTTTTTCCAAGTGGTCTACTTTGCATATATATATCATATATATATATAATATATATATATATATATAGACATATATATATATATACACGCGTGTGTGTATGTGTGTGTATGTGCGTGTCTGCGTGTTTGTATATACATATTATATATATATATATATATATATATATATATATATATACACGTGTGTGTGTATGTGCGCGCTTACATATTATCTATACATATGTATATATACTGTATATATATATATATATATATATATATATATATATATATATATATATATATACACACGTGTGTGTACATGAGCGCGCTTACACAATATATATATATATATATTTGTATGTATGTATGTATATGTTTGTGTGATTCCCCATGGTCTTGGATCACGTGTTGGACTCGTGATCGACAGCTATTACCCTCCCGGATGAGAACTCATATATGACCGATCTATGGATAATGCTGTGACCTTACACATGTACACACACACACACACACACACACACACACACACAACTCCCCACCCACGAGAGTTGGAGTGCCATCTCATAGCGTAGCGATACTGAAATTATTTAATTCCTGGGCGGGAATCGAACTTGGATAGCTGTAGTTGCGGTTGCGAACGCTACCACTGCGCCGTCGAGCCTCTGTGTGTGTGTGTGTGTGTGTGTGTGTGTGTGTGTGTGTGTGTGTGTGTGTGTGTGTGTGTGTGTGTGTGTGTGTGTGTGTGTGTGTGTGTGTGTGTGTGCACGTACGCATGTATATACGTACGTTTGCGCATGTATATATATACAAACTGAGATACCAAAACAGTCTAATTGAAAAGTACACACTACTGAAAGCCACACAAGTACTGTACCTGATTGGTGAGACAGATGTGTTTGACTGGATTTGCATATCCGTTGATTTCCTTCACATCGTTTTAGTCTTGGACTCAAAATATTGTTTTTCTGTAGCACAGTAGCTTGGAAATATATCAGCCACAGTAACTGCCAAAAATGTTAGTAAGTAGCGTGTTTGTGTTTCTTTTGCCACTTTAAAATTTCTTAACCAAATATGTTGTTTATAACGTCATAAAAATTTCCAGAGTTTTATTTAGAAATAGAAATACTATCTTTTGAAGTTAAAGGTCTAATATGACTGTAAGCCAAGCGAGTTTAATACCACACACAATTTTGGTTCAACTGAAGCTGTTTGGATACCATCATGGCTTCGCTTTTTTTGTTTTTAGGCCTACATCACTAGGCTCATTATCAATCACTACCTTACTTCCACTGGCTTTTACAAGATATATTTTATTTTTAATAACTATTGTATCCATTTTTTGGGTTATAGAACATCACTATTTCGACAAAAATAGCACAACTTTTCGCGACCACGTCCAAAGCTTTACTGGCTCCCTCAGAGTTGCCAGATTCGTGAGTGGGTTTATTACCAAAATATTGCAAATTAATACATGTAAAACAATGAAAATGTATTACCTACGAGCTGCAATTTTATTTCTTCGGTATAGATTAGTACCACATTTTCCCTGGAGACGATCTCTAAAATCAATTACACGATAACCATCGCAAATGAAATATTTTTTATTTAGTTCTTGTAACACACTTACGCGTATTAGGTCGACACGGAGTGGGCACTTTTGGTATAGATACCTAAGGATATGATCTTTATTAAAATTTGCTTTAATTAAATGTTGCCTAAGGCAGATTTGAATGATTTACAAGTAATATAAGGTAAGGAACTTCGTTGGTATGAAAGACGTCACTTTTGTCCCATGCATTAAGACTGCCAGAATCGAAAAGCACCGTTGGATTTAAAAATGAATGAACATTGTGTAGATGTAGATACAATCCAACGCAACACAACGCTACCACATATCCATACAACTTAGCGTTAATTAAGAAATTTTATTTAGGCTTATTTTAATATACGTGCAGACTGGATGTCACTGGAAGATCCGCTTGCAGATGCAGCTATAACCTTAATTAGTCATTGCTGCCACTTGTGTGATATTTAGGGAATTATTTATTTCTCAGGAATTTCATCGCATCTCGAATATGAACTGGGAGAGTGTGGACTTTCCTTCTCAAGAAAGGAAACTCCTCAAGGATCATCAGGAAATGACGTCTATAATATTTCAAGAGCTCCTTATCACCAAAATCTACTAAGGTAAGGTTTAGGTAGTTTAGGAACTACCTCTTGCCTTAAATTTTTCCTCACCTAAAAGAAATCTATAGCCAACTCGTGGCTGACTACTTATACCACTTCATGAGGGCGGTGTAAATCTACGCCCGCCAATTATGACCATCATGAAGAAAAGTGTTTGTATCGGTGTTTAATGGTGATTAGGGGTCATTATATACACGTTTTATCCATCCAGTTTTACTGCAGGTATGTTTTGCATCAAACCGTAAATATACACGATGAACTTCCTGTCAATCTGCGTGTGTTTGAGTTGGTTTTTATTCTTAGGCTTTTTTTGTCTTTGTTCGACCCCTGAATGTTTTCAGACGTATACAATAAACTTGTTTACATATACATTGATTCGCCGCTTAATACTTTCGAAAATTTAGCGGAAAAAATAACACTGTAACCAAATATCTCTCTTATCTGCGGTGCAGGAAACAGATTCCAAAGGAAAAAAAAAGAAAAGTAGAAGTTCACTGTGAACCAGAACTCAGCGGGAAGGAAGAAATAACTCACAGAAAATGGGGACAAATGAAATAATGTATGAAAAATGAAAGAAGGCTATACATCAACAAGGTTAAGAGTTTGATATAAACTCGGATTTATGCGCGTTAACAGAAGATGGGGTGCGTCGCTGTTATAAGAAAATGAGGTAACAAATTGATTGTGCCCTGTCATTTTGGTTTGGATATTGTTGATATATTACCGAAAAAATATACATATAATATTCTTTACGATATCTCATTTTATTTGTAATTATTTATTCATTTTTGTACGAGCAACCTAACGAGTTAATGTTAAAGTTAAATGACGGTGTAATTGTGAACTACTAATTAGTTCAGTCCTCAGTCTGGATTCTGGAGGAGATTGTCAGGAACGTAAACGTGATATGGCAAACTGATGTAACCTTTTAGACAGCGATTTTCTCTATTTCATCTTAAAACAGGACATCTGGAGACACCTTTGCCCGAAGTGGTAAGATAGCTAAGATAAGAAAAAATCATCGGTAGCTAGTAGACATAGTTACGAGAAGAGCTCGAAGTTAATGGATGCTAAATAACACTCACCGATGACATCCAATTGTCCTGGCTCTCCAAGTTCACAGGGCAAAGGTGATGGTCGAGGGAGGGATGCTGAGGTGGATGGATTCCACGCGGGGGGTCTGCAACGTGGTCGACACGCGTGTCCCGGTCGAGATAAGGGATGATAGTACGCTGTCAGAAGCACTCAAGGGTTATCTGTTCCCAAGCAGTCGGTGACGCCACGCTCGAGTCAAAAGAAATTGTATTGTGTCAGACAGAAGATATCCTTCCTAGGATGTTACCGGGCAGAAGGACTTGGGAATATTCTAGAGATGTTTAGGATTTCCTCAGAAGGATTTTCATAAGGTGGGGCGTAATTACTAACTGGAGGGAGAAAAGGAATTTGTCTAAATGAATTTGTAACTGAGCAGCAAAGTGAGTTAAAACACATGAATCAAAGATTCTTTTTTAGTTGTTTGATTACTCGGAAATGTGTTTAACAATTTATATTGCTGTTGATATATTCATTATTTATCTATTTGTTTGTTTCTGATATTTTCACTTTTCCATTTATTCAATTGTTCATGTTTTTCTTGGTGCATCTATTTGTTGATCTATTTATTTACATTTTTATTTATTCTCTTATTTATGTTTTCATTTACATACTTATTTATCATCTCTTATTTCATCTATTCATTTTACAAGGAATTAAGGCAAAAGGGAAAACAAATGAATGTTGGGTAGACAGATAAATAGATATGGGTAAGTAGATAGGTAGACAAATAGATATATATGTCAGTAGATAGATAGACTGATAGATAAATAGAGAGACAGATCGATTTATCTCTGATTTATATGGCAAAATGAGTAATGAGCCGTTGAGGCAATGGTGAAGTACCAAGGAAAGCGTGGAAGTCGTGAGTTAGCTCAGACGTTCGTGAAGAAGGTTAGCTGCCGACGTTAACTGACTGCAGTGCGTGTCTGCTGGGAATGTTCCCGCATTAGCAAATCGCAAAACAGCAAGTCGAGCTGATGGCGGAGCAGGGGTGGGGAGCCACATCGATATTTTCAAAGTGAGTAGACCGCAGTTCATCACAAACTTTCCTGAAACTTTTTCTCCGCTGCACGTGGTAGGGACCTGAACTTGAAGATGCCACGTGCCAGGCACTATGCATTATCATTTTCATACCTCGACTGTCATTTCACTTCATCGTGGGTTTAGTGTGCCTGGACCGTGGCCCTGGCTATGGATAGACCCTGAAAGCTTTCTGATATGGAGAGTGACAGCGATTCAGAGGAGCTTGAGTCGAGGAGATGAGGTCGGAAGAGGGATGTGTGCAAATTCAGGAGGAAGAGGTGATTCGTGCTGGGGACATGCTCCGGGTCATGGGCGCGCACATGCACACACGCATACGCACATGTACACACACACACACACACATACGCAACCCATCTTCTCCGAAGAGACTACGGTGTACCTTCTACGGTGTACCTTCAAACCCGTCCAAGTACGAACACCACCCATAAAGAAAAAACCGCTCTCCACGAACAAGAACTTAGTTCACACTACACAATCCAGGGCAATCGTCACAATCGATTCCACACTACAAAAATCAACAATATCAAGGTAACATAAAATTCTTCCACTTAATTCCAATATATTCCGTAATAATAACCATACATTACCCATTCAAACCCCCCCTGATACTGCCTTATCTCCTTCTTTTACGAGCACATCAATGAGGCACACACCCCCCCGGAAGCCTCACCACGAAATAATGATTGCACACATCCAATCACATCATACGTAAGGACAAACAAGTCTACGGGCCATCCCACCGCTGCCACCAGTGTAACCGTTAAATATGTTGTGTAACCGTTGGTTAGGTTAGTGTAACCGTTAAATAGGTTTGTTGGTTACGTAAGGAGGACTTAATGCGGGCGAGATAAACTCCAAAACGGGAGTTTTCTACTTTTAATTAACAATTGAGGCAAATCTGGTTTGCAAATATGATAAAGGTACAAATGGCCCTGTGGGCAGATTACAATAAGTGCCAGGCCTTGACCTAGGGCACAATAGGCTGGCAGCCTACTCGGTCTACCCAGCTCTGACGATTGGCCGGTAGGCTCGTGACCTACCCACCCTCTCGCCACGTGACATGGGTGTTAAAGGTTATATAGGTTGTTAGTAGGTTACTGTAAGCAAAGGCGTTAGTCTCGCTATTCTATGCATTAGGGTCAGTTTATATATGAGGGTTTGTCCTATAGTTAGTGGATATTGTTAGGTATATTATATCTATGTTAGTTTATGCGTAATATACTAGGGCAGTTATAATAAAGGATTTTAATAGGTTAGTCTGGTGACATTGGGTATCTATCTTGTTTGTCATGAAATATGCTGCGTTAGGGGTATGTTGTGGGAAATGCAAGGTTAGCAAGAAGGGGAGTCTCGCTATGTTGCAAGCCTGTGGATCACGTGCGTGGTGGGTGATGGTTAGTGATGGATACACACACGCACACACATACAAACAAAAGCACATGTATATATATATATATAAATATGTATACAAACATACATATATATATATATGTATATATATATACATATATATATATATATGTATACATATATATATACATATATATTGTCACATATATTCCCATATATGTAAGGTGGGAATAGTTTTATTGCTTGGATAACGGCACCCCGCGATTACGTGGAGTATCAGATTACAGGACGAGTACTGAGGAGGCGTGGGAAGGAGGTCTATCCATACAAGGGAGTATTTGTTCTAACACTCAGCCTAGAACGAAGGAGAACGTTTTTAGTTAATTGACCAATGAGGTTCAACCACCATAGACGCAATTCCTATGGGCCAATCAGAGGGTTTTTTGAAGGAGAACCAGATCGCCTTGGGCGTGTCAGAATCAGTTTGAGAGTAGAGAGTACGGTGTAAAGGTGTCACCTCGAAGGGCTCGTCGGCTGAAGTAAGTCCTCTGTACTCCCCCTGTATTAGTCTTAAAACAATAACTCAGCTAGGGTGAGAATTTCACACCATGTAGTAGTAGGAAATGTCTATAGTAGTGACTTAGACAGTGTTTTTCGTTGGTAAAGTATTAATTAATTAATTAATCTTCTTTCACCCCCGTTAAAAGTTTTCGAGCGGGAATCTTCTGTTTTGAAATATATATTTACTCATTTGAATGTAAACTTTTTACACACTTGAAGTTTAGTGATTGTAATCCTTCATGTAATCTTTAACTTAAATTAATATTGTTAAACGTTATTCTGTGCGTTTCATTTTTCTTGATTTTCTTGATTTTAATAAAATCAAGTGGCGACCTTGTAATTTCTATTGGAGTTTTCCCAAAGACATGGGGTCTTGGGAACTCAGTCACCCATTCACTCTTACTATGTGTTACGAGTCTGACAACTTTACAATTTCTATTTGAGTTATCCCAAAGACATGGGGTCTTGGGAACTCATTTCACATACTTAATCTATTGCAAGTCAGATAGGTGAGCGAGATTCGTAACATATAAATTGGCGACCCTGCCAGGATTTTAACGGTAAAGTGAAAGAATTACCAACGAGAATATTTAGTATTAAATAGGATCAATAGTGTGAGAAAATGAAGTTGACAAGTACAGAGGAGGTATTGGAGTTTGTACACAAACAACCTAGTAAGAAGGATATACAGAGCCTTACTGTTAACGACTTGAGATTCATAGTACAAAGTCTAGGGGTTGAGTACGCACATGATGCGTAGTAAGAATTGTTGTAGAAATAGTGCATAATCGAGATGAGAGTGGGGCAATGAGAGATGAAGGAAGGGCAGATAGAGAGTCTGTCACTTCAGAATTTGAGGAAGAGGAAGAAGTGGAAGAGGAAATAGAGAAGGGTGAATCTCAAAACACTGAGTCTCGATTAAGCGAATTATGGTTGAAGTTAGAGATAGCAAAGATAGAAGCTGAAGTAAGAAGGGAAGAAACTGAGAGAGCTAAGATAGAAGCCGAAGTAAAAAGGGAAGAAACTGAAAAGGCTAGAATAGATAATGAAAACCTTAGACTTCAAGTTAACTTGCAAGAAAGTAGACGAGTGCTATCAGAATCTCAATTCGTGAATAGAAGGCTCAATTTTGATGTAGTACATAACGCTAAATTGCTTCCTGAATTTGATGAATCACAGGTGGATACTTACTTTAGAACGTTTGAAGGAATAGCGGAAGATTATCAGTGGCCGAAGCAGTATTGGCCTGCATTGTTGCGAACAAGCCTCAGAGGCAAGCCGCTAAGAGTTTATGGTGCTTTAGAGGATTCACAAACAAAGGATTACGATGAAATCAAAGCAGCCATCCTACGAGCCTGTGAACTAGTGCCTGAAGTTTATAGGGTAAAATTTAGGAATCTGAGGAAGCAATCTAATATCTCACACGTTGAATTTAGTAGAGAGAAAAGAATGTTATGGGACCAATGGGTAAGATCCCGTAACATAAATGGAGATTATAGGAAACTAGCTGAGTTAATGTTAATGGAAGAGTATCTGAGATCCATCCCTAAAGAGGTGTCATTGTATCTTCAGGAGAAAGAAGTCTCGAAGTTGGAAGAGGCTGCTGTATTAGCAGATAAATATGAAATACTTAAACCTACTGCAGGGAAATTCTCAGTTACTCCAAGGGGGAGAGAGGAACAGCCGAGGATCCCACAATCAACCTCCTCAGGTGGACCTACAAAATCCCTAGAGGTCAAGAAAGGTGACTATAGTAAGTCATCACAGATAATTTCATGTAGCTATTGTGGAAGGATAGGCCACCTGACGAGGGATTGTTGGCACAGGAGAAGGGAAATAGAGGGGGTTAAACCCATAGTATTATTAAATAGATGGGACACCCACATAGAAAGTAAAGTCCGAGAGGGGGAGGACGAGGAGGAGACCACCAAAGTAGTGGCCCTCATGAGTAAGGTTGCCATAGACGGCATGAAGAAGGATGAGATGAAACCTCACTTGAGAGGTTATGACCCGTTCCTTTTTCAAGGGACAGTCACCATAAAGGGAGAGAAGAGAAAAGGGGTGACCATTCTGAGAGATTCAGGAGCCCTCCAATCAGTAATGCTGAGCAGCTTAGTTGAAAAACCTGTAGCAAAAGGGAGAGTAGTTATAGGCTTTCTAGGAGGCCTAACAAAGGTGCCACTGGTAGAGGTAGATATGGAATCACCTCTATATGAGGGACAGGCAAAGATAGGCCTAGTAGATCAGTTGCCAGTGGAAGGAGTTGAAGTCATTCTAGGAAATGACTTAGTGGGTGGGAAGATGTGTCCCACACCTACATGGAAGAGAAGAGAGAGAGAAGGGTCTAAGGACCAAGTGAGGCCAATAAAGGTCTCGAAAGGGGAAGGCTGTAGAAATCCTAAATGTAAGGACAGTCTGAATCCCGAGGGAAGAATCCCTAGTGAAAATACTCAAGTCGAGACAGAGGTGGACTTGAGGTTCCTGTTCCGTGAGGAACGAGGCAGCGAGTCGGAAGTGTTTGACCTGACTCGTCTGTTTATGGGAGAGAAGAAGGGAGATGGAAAGAGTCTAAATGACTCACACAGAAAGGGAGAGAAGAAAGGAGAGAAGTGGAGTCTAAGTGGCTCACACAGAAAGGGAGAGAAGAAAGGAGAGAAGTGGAGTCTAAGTGGCTCACACAGAAAGGGGGAGAAGAAAGGAGAGAAGTGGAGTCTAAGTGGCTCACACAGAAAGAAGTGGAGTCTAAATGGCTCACACAGAAAGGGAGAGAAGAAAGGAGAGAAATGGAGTCTAAGTGACAGAGAAATGGAGTCTAAGTGGCTCACACAGAAAGGGAGAGAAGAAAGGAGAGAAATGGAGTCTAAACGACTCGCACAGAAAGGGAGAGAGGAGACCGGAAGGAAGGAGTGATGAGTGAGAGTGAGTTGTCAGAGGAATACTCTTTAGAGTCGGGAGTACTATTCCGCAAGTGGGTGGATAGTACCGGCTCTACTGATGACGCAGGATGGTCTGATAGGCGACAAATAGTGTTGCCGAAGGTCTACAGGGAAGGAGTTATGCGATTTGGGCATGATAATTCCTTTGCAGGACATAAAGGTGATTCAAGAGTGATGAAGTCGGTGGAGGCAGTGAGAAGTAGGTTGACCTCGTGTTGGCAGAGTGTTCAAGAGCGAGTGAAGGCGAAAGTGCGAGAATTTAAACGAGGAGCGAGGTTCAGCGACCCGTAGTGCATGCCGTCTCCATCGGGCCTGAGGAAGACGAGGACTCGACCTTCCCCACCTTTGAGATGACGTGGAAGGCGAATGCAGAGGTGTGGCCACAGGTGGTGAGCCAGCTGGGTCATCTTTCGGCTGAGCAGCGAGAGGACCTACTGGAGCTGCAGAGACGATACCAGGAGAGCTTTCGGGATAAGGAACAAAGTTCCAGTGGACAAAGACTTATAATTCCGTTGTGCTTAAACTAAGAGTGTCAAAGAAAAGGATGCCATCAATGATCTTAGCAATTAAGTATTTTGTTGTGCATGTCCATGTTGGTGCCCAGGTAACTTCTCACAGACCACCATCCCTTGAAGTACCTTAACAAGTTTAAAGATAAGAACCTCCGCTTAACCAGATGGAGTTTGTTTTTTGCAGGAGTATCATTTAGATGTTCGTCATGTACGAGGGAAGACAATGTGGTAGCCGATTGCCTGTCGATATTGTAAGTATATTCTCCCTCAAGTAAACAAAACAAAAAAAAAAATCTTTTCAAGATTTTTTTTTTTAACCATAAAGAGGGAACATATATATATATACATATATATATATATATATATATATATGTGTGTGTGTGTGTGTGTGTGTGTGTGTGTGTGTGTGTGTGTGTGTGTGTGTGCGTGCGTGTGTGTGTGTGTGTGTGTATTCACTTGGTCTTTGGATCACGTGTTGGACTCGTGATCGACAGCTATTTCCCTCCTGGAAGAGAGCTCAGAGCTCGTAGGTCCGATCTATGGGTAATGCTATGACCTTGCACACACACTCACCCCCAACTCCCCGCCCACGAGAGTCAGAGTAACGACCCGAAGCGCAGCGGTACCGAAATAATTTCGGCCCTGGGCAGGATTCGAACCATGAACTGCGGGCCACCATGGTGGCAGTTCAGTGCTCTACCAACTACGCCACCGTGTGTGTGTGTGTGTGTGTGTGTGTGTGTGTGTGTGTGTGTGTGTGTGTGTGTGTGTGTGTGTGTGTGTGTGTGTGTGTGTGTGTGTGTGTGTGTGTGTGTGTGTGTGTGTGTGTGTGTGTGTGTGTGTGTGTGTGTGTGTGTGTGTGTGTGTGTGTGTGTGTGTGTGTGTGTGTGTGTAATAAAACCACTTGGAAAATAAAATTAAAGGTGACCGAACGTTTTCGTCTATTTAAGACATTTTCACCTTTGAAAATTTCTTGGATAGACGAAAACGTTCGGTCACCTTTCATTTTATTTTTCAAGTGGTTTTATTACACATTTTGTGAATCACGTGT
>NC_134790.1:25147139-25149639 GCF_046742065.1 Oratosquilla oratoria
CTCAGCCAAAAAAGGAAGGTTATGAACCACTGAAGTTAGGAGTGCGGATGGGCGAGTGAATCTTTGCATGCTAGGAGCAAGTGCGAAAGGGCGTTGTGATGAACAGTCCCCCACAAGAACATATTGAGGCATATGCGTATTGTCGCGGGATGTGGGTGAGTAGCCTCTGGGGAGAATGTGTAAGGACAACTAGCCTTAAGCGTCAGAGCATGTATGTTTGGGCTAGGGCCATATTACTCTTGTGAGAAAGATATTTGCACGCTACCAAAAGCACAATTTCGTGCCACGCCCGGCAACCCTGTCTCAGCCAGAGGGTGCTTTTCGGTACGTCCCAAGGTTACTTAAGGCGTGTGAGGTCGGATCACAGGAGAGTATCCTTTCTGACCTGGGCCGTGTAGTTCGCTGCAGAATAAAACCAGCAAACACTCGTGAGCTTCATTCACCAAATCCCCAATAACATACGCCCTACGTTACAGAGGAAAGGAAGACTACTGCAGGGGGTTGGCAGGGATGGACCGTGAATGTATGTTTGGGGTTATTAAAGTAGACGAAACAGATGTACTCATTGATTGCACTAAGTGGAAGAGGGAAATGCATGGAAGAGAAGGAAGTAGGAGCAGGAGGAGGTGGAGGAGGAGGGGTGAGGAGGACAACAACCGTATGAACGATGGGCTGGGACGGAGAGAAGAGAGGAGAGGAGAGTAATAGAAAATGAGGAAGAAGAAAAACAAGAGCTAACACGAATGGAGGATGTGAAAAGAAAAATATGAGAATAGTAATCTCCGTGTGGTTTAATTCACTATTTATTTCAAACTAAACATCTTACGTGTAAAGATAAAACAGCGTGATTACGCATCCATACTTGCATGCACACATACTATGCACCCTAAGTTATTCAGAATTAGTGTAAGCACTACACCAGAAAGTAAATGCAATAATAAGTATAAATAATAACAATAATAATAATAATGGTTATGAACAGTGGTGTGGCAACTGTTTTTGCCGCCCAGGGTGTAAGATTTACTCTCCCACCCCCCCACCCCGTTGGGGGGTGTGGGTAAAATTATTCTTTGATATAAAGCAGGAATACTTAACTAGAAATATTTATTTTCATTGTCTAAAGCAAAAGTTCCTAGCCTAGGATTTTTTCCTAACCTAGGAATTTTGTGTAAAACCTAGGAATATAAAATTTGCCAAGCCATCGATCATACAACATGGCTGCCGCCATAGACCAACACAAATATTAATTTGCTAGATATTTTTAGTTAATTTTGTGCCATTTTATATCAATAAATAAAATAAAGTTATATCTTACTGGTTTCGGGTTTTACCGGCACTCGTATTTACGTAAATTCACATCATCGTTATGTCATATTTTAATTTATTTTAGAATAGCTGACAAAATCGCTGAAAGCTAGAATAGCGTCTAAAGCATATGTAGGTTGGGAAAACATTCATAGTCTAAGGAAATTTGCTTTAGACACGGTCCTGATGCTACAGTTGAGAAATGTGTTTAAAAACAGTACCATATTACAACCTTAAAAACTCATTTTGGTATAAAGTTTAAGATTTTTTTTTTTTTTTTTTTACCCCATCAACATTCCGCCCCCCCCCCTCCTCCCCCCCTTTGCTACGCCACTGGTTATGAATGATGATTTACCTCTGATATGCACCACAAATATATTTAGTCTTAATACTTTGCAATGCCCCAGCAGCCCACGCGGCATTTAGTATAATATATTCAAAGAACCGGTAGCCACTCACGATTTTGTTTGATCGCGCGGTTTTGTAGCATTAAAAACAACACAGCGAGAGAAGCTTACATCAACAGACGCTTACTAATCGTTTCTATCGCATGTCATCAGAAATGCCTGATGAAATTGGGTAAAACCATAAAATTTAGACGTGTCTTTTGCTGGTACGATCGCAGATGTGGCACAAAGTACTGTAGGAGGGGCCTCGGGTGGTCCGAGACGTCAGCTGATGGTTGAGCCAATCAGACGCCGCCAAACGTTTGCCGGCTCCACTCGCGCGACTGAGAACCTCGCACCACCGAATCCTGCAACCGTTAACCTAATCGAAGCAAGAAGGGAAATACTGTAATATGACGCGAGGCTCATTCGAATTGCATCATCCATGATCCCCTGCCACACAGAAAACTGTCACAAATATTTGTCACTTATTATTTCGTTATAATACTATCATCCAGCTACCGAAATACTTTAGACATTTCCAGAACTGCCTGACAGAACTTCTTTTGGACGTTGAACACATTACTGACACACTTAGGGACAGTCGGTTTTATTCGCCTTTGGAAACCTTGCAACAAGAAATTCAAATAACAAAATGTCATTTCCATGCATCAAGCTAGTACGTGACTGAAAAGCATGAACACATGGGAATATCCGCTACTTGCGTGATATTTGTGGTGTGCTAATGATATATTATAATACTATTCAATGATATGAAATCTACTACATCGGCGCATTTTACGTATCCA